>NW_014577538.1:282283-295639 GCF_000485595.1 Priapulus caudatus | reverse complement strand
ATATATATATATATATATATATACGGATTTACCGCTCGCACACACACGCGCGCGGTGCCGGTACTCGTCTGCCTGGTAACCTGCGCCGAAATAAGCCGCGAACAAACCAATCAATGGGCGGACAGGTTTACTCGAGAGATGCGACGAGCGTCGGCGGTCCATGTATATTTGATGCGAGCATCTTGCATTACATTCCCCCTACCGACAGCGCAGCGTCGAATATTTCTCGAATGACATGTTTAGCGCTGATGAAATATGAAGAGGACACTTGCCGGTTTCGCAATATAGGTTCCTGTCTGAATAGTTTATATCGACGCTGGGCGGAAGGAGTGCGGCCATGCGAGATGACAAGTAGGTCGTGTCGTAAACACATCGTCACTCAGCACCGGACGACAACTTCTGCATTGTCCGCATCACGTGTCGTATTGATGAATGGACATCGCCAAAGATGGGTCACAGCCTCCCATGTCGGCAGGGAATCCACGCCAGCTGCCGACCGACGTGATTCGATATCGATACACATCGTTTGTTCTTCATCTATATAAATGATTTTCGTTGGACAGTCTAGGGGAATTTGTCCGCATTAGGTCGACCGTCTCCCGCTCGGTTCGCTTCGGTTCGGATTAACCGCATCCAATATCAGGAAGGGAAGGGGGTGGATAGTTAATTGGAGGCAATCGCCCGGGGTACGCCCGAAAGAAATCGTCGCTCTATAGATGAAGGAACATTAAGGTCGGATCACGCGTGAAACACGCTCAGTGGCATCGTTGTCGTAGCGTTCAGAGCAAGCGAGTTCACATCTCAGTCGCGTACATCTGGATTTAAAGTCGGCCGGGTTTCCGCACGCGTTCTAACCTGCGGGCCCGTCATCAGAGACATCATGAATAGTTATACGTCGTCATGAGTTTAAAATGCAGTGATTTTTCGAAGTGAAGTCTCGTGTGTATAGGTTATAATATTCTAGACTGAATGTCGCGACTATGTATATGGTATCACGAGCAGCGAGCCCCTGATTAAAATCCCATTCTATTTCACCCCTTTATAGAACTAGCAAAATTATAAACATTATAAAACATACAGTTTTATGACTTTAATCACTCGTCGTTATTAATTGCTGGAAATATACCGATATATTGTAGTTCGACTCGCTGCAAACAAACTGCACGCTGCAATTTTATGAATTTTACATGCTGCGCGGGATCGGTGCCCACCAAAAGAAAAAGCAACTGTACTTGAAAAAATAAAAAAAACTATGAAAAAAAAAAGTTTTATAAAAAAAAATCTATGTTAAGACAAATTAATTTGTCGCTAATGCATGACACGGTCCTGTGTGAAGTGTCCGCAAATCCACACTTCAGCCAGTCTCTGAGTGGTTGCTCTCTATTCCTCTACCACACGCGCTTCGCGTTTCAACGCGGGGTTCACAAACAACCGGATCTTGATAGATTACAAACGCGAGAGATTTTTTTCCCCAATCTGTAAGACGCAGGCGATCTCCTTCATCATCACGCCCTTAGCTTGCTAGTTAATTGGCTTCCGAATGAGTTTGCCATGCTATTTCGACTACGGATGATTGCGAATTTATATAAAACTACCGTCTCGGCCGGTAATTGGTGAAATTTATCGTGTATCGTTGCTATGGAGCCATCGTCTCGTGCGCCTAATTCTCAATCGCGTGTGTCTTGGAGGTGAGTTATAGTGATTTTCTGCTGCCTTTCCGTAAATAACCAACGCGTCAAGCGCCCGGATGTATCTCCTCATTAACAGAAAGATTCGCTGCGTCTCCTTCAATTATCAACGGTTTCAGCAAACACGAGTTTCAGACACGAAATTCGAGACGAAGTCGAGTGCGCACCGCTCGAAATTTGTTCCCCGTATATGCGCCGTGCTTCACCCAAAATGATGCGTCCATGGTTCACCTTCAAAGACGCTGCGTCGTTATTTTTCCCTCCCCGCACGTACACGCGTAATCCGCCGGGAAGAGCTCCGCGCCGCGAAGACAGCCTCGTTGCACTTAACCAACGGGGGAGTACAGATGCTGTAAATTAAATGACACCTCGGCACGCCACCGGCATAGACGATAGCGCATGATCAGAGTTCGCGCAGACCGATGGGCGGGGGGGGGGGGCAACCCCTTTATTCTCATTTTCCCTCGCAACTGTCTTGCAGTAGATTCGCGCGCGCGCATACACGCCCAAACACAAGCACGGGCGGATGTATATCTACAAAAACGCGCGCCCCACAATAAGCAACGGCAGCATATATATAATATTACAATAATATTACAGCTTTGCGCTAGTTTTTACCGAATTTCTGTGATTAATCACACGCGCAAACCGTACAACCGCAGCAGAACTAATTATGCATGCGCGCACAATCACTGCCTACCCCTTGCAAATTTACTTGCAGAACTACTTTATTCGCGAATTCATATCCGGTTATAGTGAAAGGACGCGAAACCTAAGCCGGCTATTAAAGACTTTCTTAGCGATCGCAAAAAAAACATCTCAGCGCTAATGATGCCTTTTCGAATTAGTCTATACTTTTTTTCAAATTGTTAAGTTGCATATAAACACGCATATGCATTTATTCGCATATGCCACGTGTTACTCATGCGCAATCGGCTGGTCTAGTGCGGACTATATGTCTTGCTAGATATTCAGCTGTGGGATGCACTCACACGGTACCAAGCAAAGTAGGCATTCCGCACAGAATTTTCTGTGAGACTAATTTCCACGTACATAATCGTATATGACATCACAAAGCCGAGGCATTTGCGATGAAAGCGCGTACCAACGCTACCCATAACACATCGTTGGCATGCAAAACGAATCATTAGAAATGATCGTTTAAACAGGCAAGTAGTATTTCGATGGCATTTAGAGAACGCGTTGTTCGTTTCCAATTAACTCTCGCACGTCTGTTCATCCTATACGTGACCTACTACGTTGATTTGATTAAGAAGATCCTTATTAATATCACCTCGCTATTCGTTTGTGCTGTCTGATACTTGCCATTGTTTTCATAATCCTCTTTCCGATAATTTTATGTAATTACCGGTCTGACGACAGGTTACGGATGTTAACTGTTCATGATGACGTAATCTGACTGACTGACTGACTGACTGACTGACTGATTGACTGACTGACTGACTGACTGACTGACTGACTGACTGACTGACTGACTGACTGACTGACGTACTGACTATATGGCCAACTAACTAACTAACTGATTAATTAAACAACTAACTAGTTGTTAACTGTTATAGTTATAGTTGTGCTGCTGCGCACCGTGGCCGATACTCCCCTGATACCCTACCGACGAGTACCGACGCCATTGAAGGTTTAGCTCGATCTCTATCGATATACATTGTAGCCGCATTGTTCTTCGCAAATTCGAACGCAGCATCATCATCGCCTAGCTAACAGAATCGCACTAATTCGCCCTCAGACCTACCCTGAATGATAGAGATGTTTCGTGCATGGGTGCGCGCTGCTAAGAGTAGGGCGTAAGCGGCAAGGTGTTGGAAGGAAACGCTTACGAACGGTGTTTTACTCGTTCCGCGAGCAGCAGTGATGAGTGACACAGTACACGCATAGCCGTAACCCTGAAAACAACCCGATCGTTTCTAGCGCTACGGCATCGTATATATATATATATATATATATATATGTGTGTGTGTGTGTGCGTGCGTTGCGGCGTGCTCTGTGTGTTGCGTGCGTGTGGTGTGTGTGCTGTGTGTAGTTGTGCGTGTGGTGTTGTTGTGTGTGTGGTTTGGTGTGCGTGTGATGTGTGTGGTGTGTTGTGTTGGTGTGTGATGTGTGTGTGTGTGTGTGTGTGTGTGTGGTGTGTGTGTGTGTGATGTTTAGGAAATAAGCCTTCCCCGCAATGCCGTGTAAACGAACACGTGATGGCACTGACGCCGATCTAAGAGAACGACGTCAAAGGAGGTGGTATGTCCCGCAAGGTTGACCGAATTAGCGGACGACGACACGGAAAAAAAGGTGCTAGGTGGCGAATGGTAGAACGAACCGTGGTATGCGGCGCACCAGTTGTTGTGCTTGAAATCCGAACTGCGCAGTGGGGCGGTCAACAGCATCGCAGCACTTGTCAATCTGAGCTATTCATAGATAACAAGCATGGCGATTGCGAGTGCGGCCATCTCCGTTCGTAAAACGGTCAATGTCAGCGTGAAAGGAAGCGAGACCGCAGACTTTGTCAATTTTACTAGTTTTTCTGCTTTTTGAAGTGACATATAAACGACATGCAAACGCGTTACGGCATGCAACGCGATCACAACCTGCGTCATTCAGTGGTATTGTTATATAATATATGTTTAGTATAAGATTCGTATACTCCTATAGAGCCCAACACATAAATCATCTACTACTGTAGCAAAATTATTACAGCAGTTGACAGACAAAGTATTCGCGCTCAGCTTAATATCTAATATAGAGATAATCCTACATAGCATTGAATCCACAATGCTAAATAATGGTAATGATAGAGATTTGATAAATCATGAGCTTTTTATGCAGATGTGAAATCTATCAATAGAAGCGGCGATGAAGGCGTTCTGTTCTTCTATTTTTTATCCTTTTGATCGTATTAGGAGAGAACGATGTAAAGTGCATGAGCAAGTGAAGGAAGAGAGAGAGAACCAGGAGACGAAGGGAGCATAGAAACAGAAGAGAAAGAGAAAAGCGGGAAAGAAAGAAAGAGAAGATAGAAAGAGAGAGAAATAGAGAGAGACCACAGATGATAGATGCGAGAGAGAAAGAAGAAGCAGTAGATAGAAAAGAAGAGACGAAGAGCGCAGTGAAGAATGAAAGATAGAGAGAGACGAGAGAGAAGAAGCGGAGAGAAGAGAAAGAGTGTAGAGAGAGAGCGAGAGAAGCAGAGAAGAGAGGAGAGAGAGAGAAGATAAGTAAAACGAGCGGTGAGGCATATGGAGTTGAAAAGAAAGAGGTAACGGAAAAATGGTAAGTCCGATGCTAATTATACTATTAACTATTGATTAGTAACGTGAAGAATATCCTCCCCAGCAATCAACCTTAAACAAACAAAAAAGTGTTTTGATCTACCATTCGAACGTGAAGTTAATATCATTTAGATCTCAAGCCAGCCTATAACCAATCAAGAAATACAACAAAGAGTGCATGCATCCGTTTTACGGTTAACAATGATCTATACGGTGTTGGTAAACCACGAAAACCCCTTTGTTTGCGAAAAAAATTCAATGCGTGAGTATCTACGCGTATAGCAAATGCCAAAATGCTAGCGATTATATGTCGCACGTAACCCCCTGCCCGACTCTCGCTACTACAACTCCCCAACCGCCAACTCTCCCCCCCTCAGAACCGAACCGCGCGGTATAACGCACTAAAAAGGTGCAGCCGTCATTGGTATGCACCATGTAGCTGCGTAGCGTGTTTTTACCAGTGTAGTTTTACGCGCTGTTCTTCAATAGTGTTGGAATTAACACGCTGCTCTGAGTAACGGCTTAGAGTCGGGCGTGTAGTGAGAGACCGCTCATTCCTCACTTCTACACCGGCAATCCGCGATACAATGAACTGCACCTGTTTCAGCCTCATCCCCTCCCCACGTCCACCACCACGCACAGCAAGCCGCGAACCTTACCAAGCGCCACCCCCGCCCCCCCCACTCCTCCCACCCCCCCACAGCACCTCTGCACCACCGCGGATTTTCGCGCTAGTCATCTGGGCCTCCGGCCCCCCTCTCCCCCCACCACCCTCCGCTCACACCTCACACCACCTCACTCGGCCGCATCCACACACACCCAACTCTCCACCCCCGCCATCAGCCGCCTCCCCCACCACACCAACACCGCACCCCCCGCTAATATCCTCTATTCCATACTCCTAACAAAACGTGGTCACGAGCCCCCCTCACCCCCCCACACACTCATCACCCTGCCTCTCACACTCACACGCACTAACCAACCGTGCTCGCCCCTCTACCGACTCCAACACCGTACCAACCACTAAGGTGAACACTAACCCACACCCTCTTAAAAATATCACAATAGATCGAACTGGAAATCACTACCCCCTCACCACTAACCCGAGCACTATTTCCCCCCTCCGCGCGACGCCACACAGCTCCACCCGCACTCGCCCCTCCTTTCCCCTGTACACCGCGCACTCTCTTCGCCGCCACCCCGCCCTCATTCGCAGCGCCGACGTCACCCGCGCCAGCCGAAGCCCTGCTAATAATACGAAACCTGTCTGTTACCGGGTAGCGATGGGTTAGCGGCGTGGGGCGGGCTGGGGGGGCGGGGCCGGCGGGGGGGGGGGCGGCGGTGGGGTGAACAATGGATATTGTAGTAACTACCGATCGGGTTGACACACGCCGTGCTGAGTCTCGTCGTCGATCCGAGTATGTGTTCATGCTTATCTATTTCACGCTAAATATTTCCGGTGCGAATCCACCGCTGTAGCGTGGCACGGGGCTGATATCGAGATGCTGCGTTTATAGTCACAACCGCTACCTCACTGATCCGATTGGATGCAAAAATGCACACATCGAGGCCACCACACCCCCTCTCCCCGAGTGAGACGCCGACACGCGCGAGCGGGCTTTTCACTTCCACGACGATTTATTCGGTTCGCCGTGAGTCCTGCCTACAATCGACCGCTTACGTTCGCAAGGACCTGGTCAAATAACTTGTCTAGCCAATAAGACACGAAAAAAATTGGGTGTATACGGGATGCACGGCGCGCACTCTGCAATTTAGAACGTCACGCGGAACGTACTAAATGTAGGGTGAGGGCTGCGTGTCAAAATCTGTATCGCGAGTGGGTAAACGCCATGGCAAATGGTAATCCATAAGATGAAAATACGGTGCACTCGCGGTGCGCGGTAGGGCGCGTTTTGCGTAGCGTTGAGCGTGCGCGGCGGTGTGAGATATTTACTATCTTGTATCGTCGGCACATTGGCAATGCTACATAATCCGTTGGAAGCGATGTTTTCTCAAATATTACTGGCCCTTTGCTAATGTAGCCACACTCGACTGACTCGATTTTAAAATTGGCCTGCAATCAGCAAGTAATGGTAGTTATCGTTGTAATAATCCGAGAATAATCCGCAGGAAACTTACTCGTGAGATTATTAAGGTGTATCAGCAAAGCATTCTATCGTTATTTTATAAGAAAAATTAATAGCTCCAATTGGGCGCTTGTACCTCGCGCGTCGGGTGGCTCGATTTCTTTTTAATTCTAAATATTCTATAGCGAATTACCCGCACATCCACACGCACACGCACACGCACACGCACGACCACACGCACACTGCACACTGCTCACCGCACACCACAGCTGCACGACGCACCACGGCACACGCACATAGCACACGGCACACCACGACACCGAGACACACCAACCCAGCATACCATCCCACATACACATACACACACACGCACGCACACACGCACGCACGCCGCACATGCGGTCACATACACGCAGTACATATAATATTGTTTTCAACGACTGGGGTTATCGCTAGAGGCGAAGTTAGAACACACAGAAGAGACAACATGCTTTCACATGTACTAGTTTCACCTTTATCATAGGTACAGTCTCCCCGAGTGTGGCGCTGATATTTTTCATTGATGAAAACAACGTTTTGTAGCTCTGCAGAGATATCCGAATCTTTATGGATTTCAGAGCACAAGTGAATCATAACTTCGCGGCGTGTATATCTAGAGAAAGCCATTACTAGCATGCCAGCAGGCGTAATTTCTCAGCGCATTAATCAGTAATGACGGTTACGCACTGAGCGAAGCACGCACAATTTCTGATCTTTTTTTTAAAGGAATTTCTACGCATCCCCGGTCGTGACCCGGGAAATAAACTGCCGCCTGTTCTCGAGGCACGTGGACAGCGCGTGCAAGGTTGTTCGCTGATGGCACCGCGCCAATCCTCCGCTTGGTGTCGCATGGGTAGGTCTGTCTGCATGTCTGTCTGTCTGTCTGTCTGTCTGTCTGTCTGTCTGGCTGGCTGGCTGTCTCTGTGTATTTCTTTCTCTCTCTCTCTCTCTCTCTCTCTCTCTCTCTCTCTCTTCTGCCGCGCTCTGCTGTGCTATAAGATGAGATGCTGTTAGGCCTACTGTGCTGCGCTGTGTTGCTGCTGGTGTGCTACTGCTACTGCTGCTACGGGAAGAGCATACACATACACACAACACACACAACATATATATATATTATATATATATATTATATATAATATATATTTTATTATATAGGATTACGCTCGCACACACAACTGCGCCTGCGGTGTCGTACTCGTCTGCCTTAATAGCTGCGCCGAAATATAGCCGCGAACCAACGCAATCATGGGCGGTACGGTTTACATCGAGAGAGCGACGTACGTCGGCGGTCCATAGTATTTTTGATGGAGGTCTCTTGATTACATTCCCTACCGATCAGGCAGGTCGAATATTTCTCGAAATGAATTTTAAAAGAAGCGTTGATGAAATATGAAGAGGAGCTTGCCGGTTTCGCAAATATAGTTCCTGTGAATTAGTTTATATCGCGCTGGGGAAGGAGTGGCATCGCGGAGTGACAAGTAGTCGTGTCGTAACACATTCGTCACTGTCAGTCATCATGCGGAGCGACAATTTCTGCATTGTCCGCATACGTGTCGTATGATGAATGGTACATCGCCAAAATGGGTCACAGCCTCCAATGTCGGAGGAATCACCGCCAGTGCCGACCGACTGATCGAGTATCGATACACATCCGTTTGTTATAATCTATATAAAGATTTCGGTTGACAGCGAGTGAAATTTGTCCGCATTAGTCGAGCCGTCTCCGTCGCTTCGCTTCGGTTGATTAACCGGCATCCAATATCAGAAGGGAAGGGGTGATAGTTAATGATGAGGCAATCGCCGGGTAGACCTGAAAGAAATCGTGCTGCTATAGATGAAGATGTAACATTAAGGCTGATACGCGTGAAACACGCTCAGTGGCATGCATTGTCGTTAGCGTTAGGTAGCCAACGAGTTCACCATCTCAGTCGCGTTACAATCTGGATTTTAAAGTCGGCCTGGGTTTCCGGCCACGCGTTCTAAACTGCGGCCGCGTCATCCAGAGACATTCATGAATAGTCTACGTCGTATGAATTTAAAATGCATGATTTTTCGAGTGATATTCGTGTGTATAAGGTTAAAATTTCTAGAACTGAATGTCGCCCTATTATATGGATCGACGAAGCGAGCCCCGATTAAAATCCCATTCTATTACACCCTTTATAGAACCTAGCAACATTATAAACATTCTAAAACATACAGTCTTATGACTTATACACTGTACGTTATTAATTGCTGGAAATAACGATATGTAGTTCGACTCGCTGCAAACAAACTGCACGCTGCAATTTTATGAATTTTTACCTGCTGCGTCGGGATCGGTGCCCACCGTCGTAAAAGAAATAGCAACTGTACTTGAAAAAAGATAATAAAAAGACTATGAAAAAAAAATGTTTTATAAAAAAAATCTATGTTAAAAAATTAATTGTCGTAATGATGAAACGGTACCTGTGTGAAGGTCCCAAATCCACACTTCAGCCAGTCTCTGAGTGGTTGCTCTCTATTCAATCTACCACACGCGCTTCGCGTTTCAACGCGGGGTTCCACAAACAATCCGATCTTGATAGATACAAACGCGAGAGATTTTTCCTCTACAATCTGTAAGACGCAGATGCGATTCCTTCATGCATCACGCAGGCTTAGATGCTATTAATTGCTTAAGAATGAGTTTGCCATGGCTATTTAGACTAGGAGATGCGCATTTATATAAAATACGTCTGCGGCCGTAATTGGAAATATCGTGTATCGTTGCTATGGAGCCATAGTCTCGTGCCCTAAATTCTCAATGCTGTGTGTCTTGGGTAGTTATAAGTGATTTTCTGGCTGCCTTTCCGTAAACTACCAACGCGTCAATGCCCGATTATCTCCTCATTACGAGAAAGATTCGCTGAGTCTCCTTAATACAACGGTTAGCAAACACAGAGTTTAACACGAAATTCGAGACAAGTCGAGTCGCTCACACGATCGAAATTTGTTCCCCCGTATATTCCCGTCACTCAAAATGGATCGTCCATGGTCACTTACAAAGACGCTGCGTCTTTATTTTCCTCCGCAGTACCTAGTAATGCGCCGAAGAGCTTCGCGGCATGACGCGAAGACAGCTCAGTTTGCAACTAACCAACGGGGAGTACAGATGCTGTAAATTAAATGACAGCCTCGCATCGCCACGGCATAGACATAGCGCATGATCAGAGTTCGCAGCAGACGCGATGGCGGGGGGGGGGCCAAGCCTCCTTTATTCAATTTTCCTCGCAAACTGTCTTGAGTAATTCGCGCTGCGACGCATATCACTCAACACAAGCACCGGGCGGAATGTATAATTACAAAATGCTCGCCCTGCACAATAAGCATACGGCAGCATATATATAATATACAATAATATACAGCTTTGGAAACATATAGTTTTTAAACCGGATTTCGTGATTAATCAACATCGCGCAAACGCGTACAGCCGCAGCCGAATTAATATGCATGAGCGCACAATCACGCTAACCCTTGCAAATATTACTTGCGAACTACTTATTAGCGAATTCATATCGATTATAGTGAAAGGACGCGAAACCTAAGCGGCTATTTAAAACTTTTAGCGATGCAAAAAAACATCTCAGCGCTAAATGATGCTTTCGAATTAGTCTAACTTTTTTTCTAAATTGTTAATTGCATATAAACACGCAATATGCATTTATTCGCGATTGCCGTGTTACTCATAGCGCAATCGGCTGGTCATAAGTGGGACTTATTATGTGCTAGATATTCAGCTGTGGGATCACTCACACTGGTACTAAGCAAATTAGGCCCATTTTCCCACAGGAATTTCAATGTGATACATAATTTCCAGTACAAACGATATTAAATCACAAAGCCGAGGCATTTGCGATGAAAGCGCGTACCAAGCCTAACCACATGAACTTACGTGGTCAATCAAAAGAATCATTGAAATGATCGTTTAAACAGCAGTAGTAATTTCCGATGGCATTTAAGAACGCGTTGTTCGTTTCCAATTAACTCTCGCTACGTCTGTTCATCCTAACGTGACCTACTACGTTGATTTATAAGAAGATCCTTATTATATACATCACGGTCGCTAATTCGTCTGTGCTGTCTGATCTTGCCATTGTTTTATAATCCTCTTTCCGAATAATTTATGAATTACCTGGTATGAGAAGTAGATGTTAACGTGTTCATGATGACGTAATACTGACTGACTGGACGACGACTGACTGAGATATGAATGACGATGACTGACTGACTGACTACTGACTGACTGACCTGACTGACTACTACGTAACTGACTATATTGACAACTCAACTAACTAACTGATTAATTAAACACTACTAGATTTTAATGTTTTATAGTTATAGTTGTGCTGCTGCGTCAACCGTGCCGATAATCCCGCCGTATAACGCTACACCCTACCGACGAGACGACGCATTGAAGGTTAGCTCGCTCTCTATCGAATACATTGTAGGCCGCATTTTTCGCAAATTGAACGCAGCATCATGCATCCAGCTGAACAGAATCGGCACTAATTCGCCCTCAGACCTACCATGAAGATAGAAGATGTTCTCGTGGCATGGGGCTGGCTGGCTAAGAGTACGGGCGTAATCGGCAAGGTAGTTGGAAGAACGCTTTACAAAGTGTTTTACTCGTTCCGGGCAGCGAGCAAAAAGTTGGGAGAGTAACACAGTTACACCATAGCCTAACCTGAAACAACCCGATCGTTTCTAGGCGCTTAGGCATCGTATATATATATATATAGTAAATATATATATGTGATGTGTGTGTTGCGTGCTGCGTGCGTGCGTGCGGGCAGTGTGTCTGTTGTGATGTGCGTCGCGTGGTGTGTGTGTAGTGTGTGTATGTGTGGTGGAGATGTGTGTGTGTGTGTGTGTGTGTGTGTTGCTGTGCGTCGGTGTGTGGTGGGTGTGTCGTGTGTGTGTGTGTTAGTGTGTGTGTGTGTGTGGTGTGTGTGTGCGTGATTGTGTGTGTGTGTGTGTGTGTGGTGTGTGATGTGTTGTGTGTGTGTGTTTGTGTGTGATGTGTGTGTGGTGTGTGTGTTGTGGTGTGTGTGTGTGGTGTGTGTACTTGTGTGTGTGTGTGCGGCTGTACTGCGTCGGCCGGCGTCGCGGGTGTGTGTTGTGGTGGGTATGTGTGTCGCGGTGTGTGTGTGTGTTTGATGTGTAGTTTAGGACATTAAAGCTTCCCCGCAATCGTGTAAACGAACACGTGATGGTGGCATGACGGGGTCATAGGAGAAGGAACTTCAATGGGGGGGGGATGTCGCAGAGTTTGCGATAGCGACGACGACGAGCGGGGAAAGGTGTAAAGTGTGATGTAGAAGACGGTGATGGTGCGCGGACGTGTGTGTGTGCTTTGAACAATCACCGACGCCTAGTTGTGCGTTCAACATGCAGGGTCACATTGTCAATCGTGAGCATTTACATAATAGCAAAGATGGCGATTTGCGAGCGCAACTCCTTCGAATCTAAAAATTCACGTGGAAGAAGCGAGACGCAGACTTTAGTCAGATTTTTACTAGTTTTTCTGGCTTTTTGAATGACGATATAACGGCAAACGCGTTCATCAAACGCGTATACAACGCGATTTGCGCCATGCATTATGTTATATATATTTTTAAGATAATCGTATACTTCCTATAAGGCCAATCACATAAATTCATACTACTCCTGGTAAAATTATTACAGTCATTGACAGGACAAGTATCGCATCAGCTTAATATCCTAATATATAAATAATCTACATAGCATTTGTAATACAGAGTCTAAATATGTAATAGGATAGCATTGATTTAAATATGAGTTGATTATGGCAGATGTGAATCTAACAATAGAGCGGTGAGGAAGGCGTTTGTTTCTTGCTATTTTTTATATCCTTCTTGATCGTATTAAGGAGAGCAGAGTGTAGAGTGAGGCAAGTGAGAGGAAAGAGAGAGAGAACAGGAGGACGAGGGGAAGCAGAGCCAAAGCAGAAAGAGAAAGCAGAAAGCGGGAAAGGAAAGAAGAGAAGAGAGAAGAGAGAGAAAGAGAGAGAAACAGAATTAAGAGAGAGAGAATAAAGAGAGAGAGATAGAAAGAGAAGAGCGAGGAGCGAGTGAAGTATAAAGAGAGAGAGAGAGAGGAGCGAGAGGAGAGAAAGAGAGAGAAGAGGCGAGAGAGAGAGAGAGAGGGAGAGAGAGAGAAAGAGAGAGAGAGGATGGGAGAGAGAGAGGAAAGAGAGAGAGGAGAGGA
>NW_014577538.1:273330-282258 GCF_000485595.1 Priapulus caudatus | reverse complement strand
CATCCCCACCCCGTCTTCTCTCCCTCTCTCCTCTCCCTCTTCTCCCACTTCCCCCTTCTCCCTTCTCCGTCTCTCGCTCATCTCTCTCGTCCGCTCTTCCCTCTCTCTCTCCATCTGCTCTACTCCTCTCCCCCTGCTCCTCGCTCTCTATTCTCTCTGTCTTCTGCTCTCTACTCTTCCCTCCCCATCTTTCTCTCTTCTCGTCTCTCTCTCTCTCCCTCCCTCTCCCCTCTTCCCTCTCTCATCCTCTCTCTCCCTCGCCTCTCTCTCTCCGCCCTCTCCCATCGCGTCGTCCAGTCGCGACAGCCTCATAATGATTGTTATTTGCGTAACTCGAGCGTGCAGGGTCATAGTTACCGGCAGGCTAGCTGAGCTAACTTGGTGTAAACAGCGCTCTGGCAGACAAGAATGCCTTCGGATGCGATAGAAGTTCTCACATACTTAGCGGCTAGCTCTTTCGCGCTGTAACACACACAAACAATACGACTGCGCCAATGTTATTCTCTTTCATATAAAATCCCAATCTGACGCTGTAGTGTGTGTGCTGTGGTGTGTTGGTTGTGTTGTGTATGTGTGGTGTGACTGTGGATTTGTGTTTTGTGTTGTGTGTGTGTGTGTGAGAGAGAGAGAGAGAGAGCAGAGTGAGAGAGAGAAGATGAGAGAGAGAGAGAGAGAGAGAAGAGCGAGAAGAGAGAAGAGAGATAGAAGTATGGTACAGTCGTCGACGATGCGCGCGTTTACCTAGTTACCAAATCTATTGTTGTGCATTAGTGTATTAACTTATTTAGTTGATTTTCTGGTGGATAATTGAATCTTTCCGATCTAAGTGAAGGTGATATCGTCTTGTTATTTTCTTAATTTTTTGGTTATAATGCGTTTCTTGTTTCCATTTCTTCCACTATATAATCATCCAACATTTTCCTCCGCGTCCGCTGTATCTTAAACGTGGCCAACGACTCGTCCTATTTTAAAGAAAAAACCAATAGTTGGCTTTGTCGTATTTGTAAAGCTGTGATTAACATGTTGGGGCGAGAGCAGATGATACAGTAATTAGGAGCAGTGAACATGCAGTCAGAGCAGGAACACGCGGCAGAGAAATTTTGTAGAAGAACAATATAATGAATGAGCGCACAAGGAGACACGGTATCTCATCAAAGCGATAACTCCGCTGTCTAACTATGACGGCGAGTTTTTCCACTGAATCGGCAGAAACTAACGACGAGCCGCAGTGAATTAATTGCATATTATAAACACCGCTCGACGCCGGGGACGAAACGAGAGCAAAAATGATTTCGGCTATCTTTCACTACGGCGTATATACTGCGTGTTATAGACGAACCACCGTATATTATCAAGGGTTAACAATGACGATTTAACAATATACAATATTATGTAATAAATAAAAAATACAATAATAGTTTGTCATTATGAACCCCGATATATAGTACACGTTCGTCGCGTGCCGATCGCTCGGCGCGCGGCGGCGTTTGGTCACCTTCGTTTTCGCTTCGCATCGCCCACCGTGTCCGTAAATGCGAGAATGTCGCGTATGCCGGGCGGCACCGTGCGAGCTGCCGCCGCGCTTGATGTCTCCGTGGCCGAGAGTTGTAATGTCGACGGCTTGAGCGGTTGTGCCAGAGGCAAATCACTCGCCGACATTGACCGCACCGTTAGCGTCGTTGCTGTTCAAGTACCTGCGACGATAAAAGAACACGCGCGGCGGAGTGAAAATATGACGTCATAAGATGAAGTTCACCATCGTCGCCGCTTTCTCTCTCTGTTTGATCTCAATCTCTTTGTCTGTCCGTTGTCTCTCCCTCCTCTCTGGCCTCTTCTGTCTTCCGCACCCCCAACACACAACACTCTTTCTCTCTCATCCTCTCTCTCGCCCTCTGTCTCATCTCCGCGTCCATCTCTCTCCTCTCATCTCCTCCTCTCGTCGTCTCACTCTCCTCAAGGAGATAAGTAAAACGAGGGTGAGGCATATGGAGTGTGAAAGAAAGGGTAGACGGAGAAAAATGGGTAATCGATGCTAATATACTTTACTATTTGATATAAACTGTGAAAGAATATCCTCCCAGCAATAACCTTAACAAACAAAAAAGTGTTTTGTCTACCATTCAAGTGAAGTTAATATCATGTTAGATCTCAAGCACTATAACCAACAAGAAATACAACAAAGGATTGCATCATCCGTTTATACGGTTAACAATGAGTTCTATACGGTTTGGTATAGAACTACGAGAACACCCCTTTGTTGCGAAAAATTTCAATGACGTGAGTATCACGCGTATAAAATGCCAAAGTGCTAGCGATTATTTGTCCACGTAACCTGCTGGATTTTGTATAAATGTTTAACGCATTTAATCGAACGCGCCGGTATAATCGCAGTCTAAAGTGCAGCGTCATGGTTGACATTACTGCTAGCGTGTTTACCAGTGTGTTTACGCGCTGGTTGTGTCAATTATGTTGATTAAACGCTCTCTGAGTAACGGCTCGAGTTGGCGTGTAGTGAGAGTCGGCTAGTTCGTACGTTACACGGAATCGGGATAAAAAGTGATTTTAGTCCAGTCTAGTTAAAGAAGGAACGAATTACTAAGGCAATAGCATTCGAAAATTGCACACGGATTTGCGCGTAGTCATCTGGGGCCTGCGGCTTTTATGCGTCTTTGTATTACTTAGACGGATGGGATTTGGGTATAAACTAATAATTCTATGCCATCAGCTGCAATCCTAGACTTCAAACGCAAACCGTAATATCTTATTATATCCTACAAACGTGGTCACACCAAACCTCATTATCTTGTTAGATAAGAAACCACCGTGCTTGTTTAGATGAAACGCGTCTAAACTAAGTGGAACACTAACACATTTTAAATAATCGACGAAATGCTATATTTTAATGTAACCGAGACTATTTCGTCGCGAGGCAAACTGCGACGGATGCCTTTGTATTCACGCGATGTCATTCGTCCGCTATTAGCACTACCGTAGCTACGCTGCTACGGAAACCTTCCTGTTAAGGTACGATGATATTTTATTAACTACGATTTGAGCCAGCGGCCGTGTGAGTGCTCTCCTCGGAGTATGTGTTCATTTATTATTTACGCTAAATATTTGCCGTGTGGAAATCCACCGGCTGTAGCGGTGGCACGGGCTGGATGATGACGATGCTGCTTTTATAGCACAACCCTACTCGCAACCATCGATGATGCAAAATGCACACATCGAGCCACCCAACCCCCTACGCTTTTTCACTTTCCACAGATTTTATTCGTTCCCCGGTGAGTCTGATCATCGACCGCTTACGTTCGCACGGGACTGGGTCAATAACTTTAGGCAATTAAACAGAAAAAAATTGTGTATACGGATGACGCCGCTGCTGAATTTTAAACGCACGGGAACGTAAATGTAGGGTTGGGGTGCGTGTCAAAATCTTATCGCGTGGGTAAAGCGCATGGAAGATGGTAATCCATAGAGTAAATACGTGCGTGCGTGCGCGTGCGCGTTTTGCGTAGGTGTGTGCGTGCGCGTGTGAGAATATTATTTTGTTCTCCACATTGCATGCTAATTAATCGTTAACATTTTCTCAAATATTACTCCTTTGCTATATTTAGCACATCGACTGACGCATTTTAATAATTTGCCTGCAATCACAATAAGGTAGTTATCGTTTTAATAATCCGAGAATAATCCGAGAAATTACTCTGAGATTATTAAGGTGTATCAGCAGAAGCATCTTATTGTATTTTATTAGAAAAATAATAGCTCAATTGGCGTTTTACCTTCTTTTTAACTGTTAAATATTTAATTCCACAGCGATCTCCGGCGCACGCACACGCAGCACGCACACGCAACACGCACATTATCCATCGCACAACCGCACACCAACACGCACACGTACACGCACACGCAGCACCGCAGCTACGACACGCACACACGCACCCACATTACACATACACACACAGCGCACGCACACACGCACCGCACGCCAGGCACATGCGGCGACATACATCGTCAGTACATATCAATATTGTTTCAACGACTGGTTATCGCTAGAGGCGAAGTTAGAACACACAGAAGCGACAACATCTTTGTACATGTATATTCACCTTTATATTGAATGGTACAGTCTCCCCGAGTGTGGCGCTGATGATTTTTCATTGAGAAAACAACTTTTGTAGTCTGGCAGCGATATCAGAATCTTATGATTTCAGAGCACAAGTGAATGCATAATCGCGCGTGTATATCTAGGAGACAGCATTACTAGTCAACTGCCAGCAGGCGTAATTCTCAGCGCATTAAATGCAGTAATAGACGGTTACGGGCACTGAGCGAAGCCCTGCACAATTCTGATAGCTTTTTAAAGGAATTTCTACGCATGCCCCGGTCCGTTGACCGGGAAATACAACTGTTGCGCGCCTCGTCTCGAGGCACGTGTGAGAGCGCGTGCAAGTTGTTCGCGTGATCGGCACCGTGGCGCCATATCCTCGCGCTTGTGTCGCATGGGTAAGGTCTGTCTGCATGTCTGACTGTCTCGTCTGTCCTGTCTGTCTGGCTGGCTGGCTGTCTCTGTGTATTTCTTATCTGCTCTCTCTTCCCCTCTCTCTCTCTCTCTTCTTCTCGCTCTCACCTTTCTCTCTCTACTCTCTTCATCCCCACCCCGTCTTCTCTCCCTCTCTCCTCTCCCTCTTCTCCCACTTCCCCCTTCTCCCTTCTCCGTCTCTCGCTCATCTCTCTCGTCCGCTCTTCCCTCTCTCTCTCCATCTGCTCTACTCCTCTCCCCCTGCTCCTCGCTCTCTATTCTCTCTGTCTTCTGCTCTCTACTCTTCCCTCCCCATCTTTCTCTCTTCTCGTCTCTCTCTCTCTCCCTCCCTCTCCCCTCTTCCCTCTCTCATCCTCTCTCTCCCTCGCCTCTCTCTCTCCGCCCTCTCCCATCGCGTCGTCCAGTCGCGACAGCCTCATAATGATTGTTATTTGCGTAACTCGAGCGTGCAGGGTCATAGTTACCGGCAGGCTAGCTGAGCTAACTTGGTGTAAACAGCGCTCTGGCAGACAAGAATGCCTTCGGATGCGATAGAAGTTCTCACATACTTAGCGGCTAGCTCTTTCGCGCTGTAACACACACAAACAATACGACTGCGCCAATGTTATTCTCTTTCATATAAAATCCCAATCTGACGCTGTAGTGTGTGTGCTGTGGTGTGTTGGTTGTGTTGTGTATGTGTGGTGTGACTGTGGATTTGTGTTTTGTGTTGTGTGTGTGTGTGTGAGAGAGAGAGAGAGAGAGAGTATGTACAGTCGTCGACACGCGCGTTTACTCTACAGTGCAAGTGAAACTTATTAGTTGATTTTCGGGGAAAGAACCCGATCTAGAAGTGAACGTCTGTTTAACAATTTGTTAAAGCGTTCTTTCATTCTTCTTTAATATTCATTTTTCTCGCGTCGCTTACTTTAAACGCCAACGATTCGTCCTATTTTAAAGATAAATACCAATAGTTGGCTTTGTCGTATTTGTAAATGTATGTGCGAGAGCAGCAGTAATGTAGGAGCAGTGACATGCAGTACAGGCACGCTCAGAGAAATTGTAAAAAAAAAATGATGAGCGACAAGGAGACACCGGTCATCTCTACAAGCGAATAACTCCCGCTGTCTAACTATGACGGCGAGTTTTCCACTGAATCGGAGAAACAAACGACGAGCGAGTGAATTATGCATATTATAAACACTCGCTCGACGCCGGGGACGAAACGAGAGCAAAAATATTCGCTATCTTTCACACGGCGTATATACTGCGTGTTATAGACGAACCACGTATATATCAAGGGTTAACAATGACGATTTACAATAATACAATATTATTGTAATAATATACAAAAAATACAATAATATTTGTCATTATTAACCCCTGATATATATAGCACGTGTCGTCGCGTGCCGATCTCGCGCGGGCGGGTGTTTTGGCTCACCTTCGTTTCGCTTCGCATCGCCCACGCGGTGTCCGTAAATGCTGAGAATGTCGCGTATGCTGGGCGGCACGTGCGAGCTGCCGCCGCGCTTCGATGCTCCGTGGCCGTAGAGTTTGTAGATGTCGACGGCTTGAGCGGTTGTGCAGAGCAGAATCACTCCGAGCATGACCGCACCGTTCAGCGTCGTGCTGTTCAAGTACCTGCGACGATAAAGAAACAACGCGCGGGCGTGAGTGAGAAATGATGACGTCATAAGATGATGTCACCCATCTCGCTCGCTTTCTCTGTTTGTATCTCAAGTCTTTGTCTGTCCGTTTGTCTCTCTCTCTCTCTCTGCCTCTTTCTGTCTTCCGCCACCCCCCCACCACACACACTCTTCTCTCTCTCTCTCTTTCTCTCTCTCTCTCTCTCTCTCTCTCTTCATCTCTCTCTCTCTCTCTCTCTTATCATCTATCTATCTATATCTCTCTTTGTTGTATTTTCCATGTGGTGTGTGTGTGTGTGTGTGTGTGTGTGTGTTTGTGTGTGTTTGTGTGTGTGTTTGTGCGTGCATCCAGGCATGTATATATATATATTATATTTCAATACTGTTCCCCGCGCTGTTCTGCTTCCTGTTTCGAGATTGTCGTGCATTCGTACCTAATATTGTTTGCGAGAAATTTCGCGAGAGTTTTCACGGACTCGCGGCAATGAAGTGGCGAGGGTTCCACGCTGGCGCTTTTCAGATGTTGTGACAGCGGGAAAACGACGCGCGTGCACAGAGAGCAGCGTTGGCCGAGTTACGGCCAGAAATTACTAAAATTGATCGATCACTACTGTCACGTTTCGCTAATGATTTTGTTGCGTTTGCAATCATGAAACCCGACCTGAACAAATGACGTTAGATCGCCGTGAAGGATTGGGGCGAGGCGCCGGCACCCAGCGCAAGGCATTTGGGAATTACTGTTGCCTGCCGTACAATTGGAAGTGTAATTCCATCTCCGCTCCGATGGTGGATTATATTTCTTTATCGTCGATTAACCCTACCTGTCCGACGCTTGTCCTCGTTTGCAACAGAAAATTAGATTTATCTGGGCGTATTTCGGTGACACGTATATAATGAGCAATTTAAAGGTTTTTGCTGCTTGATTGAACGAAAACAGCTTGGTTAAGGAAAATTTCACGAGTAATTTCACCAAACAAATGATCTTCAAACTATGGAAACATTTGACTAGTAAGAATGAAAATATTTGCAACACGATTGTAATTTGGCTGATGGCTACATTTTGGAAAGCATAGCGCGCGCATTATAAGTTAATCGCGCGCAAAATAATTACATCGGCATATATATACAGACACACTCACGCACGCGCGCACGCACGCACGCACGCACGCACGCACGCACACACATACATATATATATATATATATTCTCACATGTGTATGCGTGAATATGTGTGCATGATGAGTGCGCGCGTAAGTGCGTGTCTGTATGCACGCGTCCGTGTGTCCGTATGCCTAATTGCGAAATAACTAGTCACTCACATTCATCGTGTGTGGCTAACGATTACCTATGCAATCCTCGGATAACTTCACGCCCGCCTACTGGCGGTGTCGCTGCAAATAGGGTAAGCAGGTGTGCGGACGTCTCGTGTGGTAGCTGGCTAATTAGTTACCTCATATCTCATATAAGCCTCGCGCTAGGTGGCAGACATAACGGATAAGCCAGTTTAGAATATACGCCGTGAAATAGAAAATGTTGAGGGAATATCACCGGTTTTTCCAGGTTATATGAATATCGTAGTTATTTTAATTAAAAGTAAACACTGACGTCTGAGTTTATATTAAGCAATCGCACCGTGCGAGCACCGACTAACGTGTCGTTCTTGAATAGCTGACTTTTCGTTTACGAATGGTACCAAAATATTGTTTCTTTCGAGATTTTTATTATTTCGAGAAGACCATTTTGGTTTCTTTTTTTGATATTGTATTAAACGTGAAACGACTTATTTAACATCATTCGTTTTAATTTGCTATTAATTGACGTTGTATTTCAGTAAACCGTCAATATTTAAAAAATTTTCGATCGCTGTTGCATTGATTTTTCGTTTTTCGTCTAGATATTATTGACTAGGTTAATGTTTTATAAGGGTGCATCTCCAGAATTTGTAGATGCCAAGTATATCGCTGTGAGGGATTTCTAGGCGTTCCTATCTTCCAATACGTGTCAAAACGAAGAAAAATAAAGCAGGAGATTCTCCGGGCTGTACATCGACGGACGATGGAATATAAAATTGCTCTTCGTAACATATATGATAATTGTGTTTTCGCTTCCCGAGTGAATCTAAGAGTTTGCAGCAAGAGCAATGTGACCTTCTAGCGATAACTCACACTCGATCAACTTTCCTGAATAGATTTTGACCTCCACCGCGTCGTTAAATTCAGGAAAAATCAACCCGATACCGCTGTGAGTGATAGATGCTGGACGGCCGACGGCATTATAAGCAAGTGTAAACGCCGACGAAGATTTTGCCGCCGGTCTCCAATCCGCAAACTTCTTAAGGAGTGTCTGAGCGAAGCTGGTGATCTCGCTACGAAAATATAATTGTGTTTCGTCGGGGCTGACATGTTTGGGTAATCGATTCAAGCATTTCATTTTGCCGCTCACCGCTTGCACGAAGCACTGACAAACGCCTGTGGCAGTTGGGAGAACATGATCATTAAGAATTAACGAGGAGCAGATGGGATAAGTGCTAGGTGTGTGAGATGAACATTGTTTTGACTTGTGTAAATACGCCCGTGCTCTTGCTTAGAAGGCATTGTCACCGAGCGCATCGATGTTTCAAGCGCATTAATCCTCCTATTCCAGATCTATACATATTCTTTCTGTCACCCCTCACTCTGTCCCTCTGTGTGTGTGTGTGTGTGTGTGTGTGTGTGTGTGTGTGTGTGTGTGTGTGTGTGTGTGTGTGTGTGTGTG
>NW_014577538.1:263957-271679 GCF_000485595.1 Priapulus caudatus | reverse complement strand
ATATATATATATATATATATATATATAGAGCGAGAGAGAGAAGGGGAGAGATAAGCGGAGAGTGGGTGGGAATAGAAAATATCTCTATATACGAGCGTAACATATAGGATGTCTATGGTGTGGCTCGCATATCTTAACTGTTGCTGAGGGCGACCATGATGTAAGTTCTGGTCTGATGCGATCCATCTATCGGGAAGAATACCCGTTTTCTTGCAATATTATATACTCTCTTACTACTCACTCTCTATACTTTCTTGCTATCTCGCTATATGCCCTTATTATCTTTGTATACGCTCTTACTATCTCTCTATTCGCTCTTACTATCTCTATATACGCACTTACTATCTTTCTATACGCTCTTACTCTATCGTCACCCTCTCCTGTTATCTCTCCCTGCTCTCTCAGTATCGCTCCATACTCTTTTACTGTCTGTCTGAACTCTCTATATGCTGCTCTTACTCTCTGTGAGTTATCTGCTATACTAGGCACGCGCGCACCGGCATACAGCGCAGCGGCGCTCCGTCGGCAGCAGAGAGAACGTGACGTGTTTTCCTGGCAAAATTTTGAGTTCAATAAAAATTTAAAGCTTTCTGCGAGACGCGAAAGAGAAAAGAAATTCCCGCGAGATGTCGTTTCGACTAGTTCTCCCGCGCATTTCGCGGGAAATCGCAGCAGAATTCGCTGTCAGCAGGTTGCTGCAGAGCGCAGGCGGAAAAACGTTACTCTAATTAAAATTATTTCTTACGTTGGAGAAGCACAGAAAAAAGGCCGAACCTCGACAATGGCTCATGCACAATGCCGCGTGCGATGAATAAAATGAATTAAACAGTATTAAACCCCCCTTCCCCCACCCCACCGCCACCAAACCAAGTGCCATCCTTACTACCGAACATCTAAATGTCGTATAACTGCTAGCCGGTCGCATTACATCGAACGCTCTATTAAAGAATGTTATAGTTTCAGCTGAATCGTTCAGTAAACCAATATACGGGCATTTGTTGGCTGCTACATCGGCTCATTTATGCGTGTTGCGCGTGAAAACAACCCGAGCCATTTTAATCGACGTAGGAACGGCTTATAACGCGGCTATTATATGGACGAGTCACTGAGCGTTGGCGTTACTAGCTTAGTAGCAGCTCGTAAAAAATTCGGCGCAACTACTCGTCGCAATAATTTACTCAATCTGTGAGCTGCGTTTCACTGGAGGTTCTGTTCGCTAAAAGTTCTCGGTGATGATTCCCTAGGATTCTTCCAGCAAGCGTTTCCAGCAGGCGTGGCGGCTTTTAGCACGAGATAAACAGCCGTAACATATATCGTCATCAGAAATGCAATTTTTTAGGGATGTCACGCGGATAAATTCGTAACCAGCTTTCCGCATTGCTTTCCCTTGCGTTACGAACATGCCGGCCAATAAAAATCAGTAAGATGCTTTGCGGAAAAGATAACGCAGTTTATGGGTAGACATAACGCACTAGATGCAAAACATTAGTACTCTGAATCATTCTATCGGTATGCGTGTGCCATTAAACAGCCTATGACACAGATTTCGGCCTTATTGGTGAATTTGTGCAGATCGCAGACCTGTTTTCCGAAGAGAAGAATTTTCTCGGTTTACAAACGAGATGTTCCAGAATCGCGCACCGATTCTAATCAACACGATGATAAGAATTTAATATGAATAAGAATTTCGCATACTATCGACGATCAAACGAAGAACTAATACCGGCCGGTATTTATATTACACTGCATATATGTTCAGTCTTTGTGTGGGCCATGATTCTGCCGAAATTGCGCTGATGTGCGTTGTCATGCACCCGGGCACTGAAGCCAGACACGTGAGAAATGATTCGCTGCGTTCAATGGCGACGAAAACGGCTAGCTATCAGATGGAATCGAAAAAAGCTATCAGAAAATTAAAGGAATGCAAGACGAATGCAAGCCTGTTCTGCTAGCATCTATGACAAATACGACATACGGATATACGCTCTCCTATGACACTATTTGTCATAGGAAGATTCTTCCTATGTCAAATATTGGCGAGTCAACTTCGTTCCGCGTTACAGCTGAAATTCACTGCTTGCGTTCATAATAGCGCTCCTAAACTCCTATGATGCGCACAACACATACATATATTTGTATACAACAATATGCGCACAACAATATTTACATACAATACATATACATACAATTTATACATACATACATACATACATATTATACATATATACATACAATTTGCGCACAACAATATTTGTCATAGGAAGAATATTCCTATGACAAATAGTGTTATATGAGAGCGTATATGCGTATATATGTCGTATTTGTCATAGATGCAAGCAGAACATGTTGCGAATGCAAGACAAAGTCATATTTGTCGTGCATATGCAGGCATGCGCGTGGGAGTGTGCGTGCGCGTGCGCGTATATGCGAGGGAGGGTATGTATGCGTGCGTGCGCATGGGTGCTGTGAGTGCGTACGGAGGTCTGCGTGCGCGTGTGGCGTCCGTGTGCGCGTGTGCTGAATGCACGCACACATGTGTGCGCATGTGTCCGTTTGCTACTGCGCTTGTATGTGCGCGCATGTGTGTTGTGCGTGCGCGTGTGCGCGTACGCTTATAGGTGTGGTGAGGGCGTGTTAGCACGGTTGTGTGCGTGCGTGCGTGCGTGCGTGCGTGCGTGCGCGCTCGCATGTCCGTGTGCCTGCGCACTATTCCACATGTACTCGAGCATTCGCGCTTGCGCATGTACATATGTCGTGTTCGGTGTATGTCGGGGTACGCACGCACGCTCGTTCGTGCACACAGCGCGTGTGTGCGTGTGGCGGTGTATGTGAGTATACACTTGTTGGCCTTTATATATATATATATATATTGAGAGAGAGAGAGAGAGAGAGAGAGAGAATACGTTATATTTAACTATACTTTTAAAATAAATAATAAAATGCCAAAGGGGACGCTTATCGATTCCATTACGTACCGGGTATATTATTACCGACCAAGCGTGCACTGAACAAACAGCTCCAGTAACCTCTCTTTGAATTTAACATTTCAGGTTAAAATGGAGGCGGAAACGCGAAAGAGCCAAACGATGTACGACGATATAGAAGCAAATTGCTTATACTCGAAACACTAATTACACGTCATTCGCGTTGAATGTAAAGGAATAAATAAATAAATAAATAAATAAATAAATAAATAAATAAATAAACAAATAAATGCACACACACACACACATATATATATATATATATACATACATACATAGGACGCACCCTAGTGCTCGTCTCTTGCCTACAGGTATAGGGGTTTTTACAAGTTATAGGCCAGCAGGTTTCTGCGGCCTACCTAAAATTGTGTCACATCATTCATTATAAAAAACCATGCTGATGTTTTTCGGGCTGTTCAATAGCCGCTAGAAGCCGTTACAACAGATCTTTCTTGCGATACCTATATGTCAACGTCTGTGTGCAGGCAACATTACTCGAAAGGTCGGCAGGTACTGCTTGCCGTTCCGTATAAAATTTATGCCAGCAAAATGTTCTGAACTCGCACGTATAAATGTCAGCAATCTCGATTCTTGCATGTCGCTATTCTCGGTTCGTGAAAACACCTGATTAAACTTCTCGAATCTCGAACTCGACACGTGCTCGATACCACGTGATCACGCAAACTCAATTCGCTGACTGACTATATTTTGTATCAACAATGTCTACTCGTTGTCTCTCAACTCACGGATTTGCTGATAAATGGTAGCATACCCTCAGAGCTCGATCTCGTGTTCACTAGCCGGCTGACTCGTCTGCACGCACACTCAACAATAGCTCCAAGTAATAATTGAACACCTGTTGGTCAGCTGACCAGAAAATGGCTTCTTTGACACAGCACTGCTGATAGAGCGCCAGTGTGCATTGTACTGCGGAACATCGAACCCCACGAAAACGATCAAACTTAATTTGGCCAATACTTAATTGCTTAATTCAGGCCAGTTAGGTAGGCCCCCTACGTCTGACTCATGCATGTAGATAAAGAGTCGTAGAATTGTTTCCCCGAAGACATCGAGGGCAAAAAATTATCTAATTATTTTAATAAATAAATGAAAATGTAAATAGAGATAATAGTTTCGCAGCTTTTGCTCTTGTAATCCCACACACGCACGCATGCATGTACATACGCGCGTATACGCATACAAGAACGCACGCACGCACGCACACACGCGCACTCGCACACACGTATGCACGCATGCACCAGCGCACACGCACATCAGGATGTAAGAACAAAATTGATAGTAGGTGACGAACCATATTTGTCAACTTGCAAATGCAACAGACAGCCCACATTCTGAATTGATATCGCGTTGAATCTCGTACACACCGCATTTAACACGCGCGCGTGTCCGCATCGTAGTATAACGCTATATGAGCATATACCCTATACTAAGCGAACACATATACCCTGTGCTGATCAAACGCGTGCTGGTGCACACCCTGCAGAAAGGATGCGAATTTCTGGTTTAATTCCATCCGTAAACATCTCGTTAGAGTAGCGTTATATCACGATACAGACACGCGCGCGTGTTAAATGCGGTGTGTGCGAGATTCAACGCGATATCAATTCAGAATGTGGGCTGTCTGTTGCATTTGCAAGTTGACAAATATGGTTCGTCACCTATACTATTTGTTCTTACATCCTGATGTGCGTGTGCGCTGGTGCATGTGTGCATACGTGTGTGCGAGTGCGCGTGTGTGCGTGCGTGCGTGCGTTCTTGTATGCGTATACGCGCGTATGTACATGCATGCGTGCGTGTGTGGGATTACAAGAGCAAGAGCTGCGAAACTATTATCTCTATTTACATTTACATTTATTTACTAAAATATTTAGATAATGTTTTGCTTTCGATGTCTTCGGGGAAACAATTCTACGACTCTTTATCTTCATTGAGCAGAACGCTAGCGTTTATATAGAGCCTATATAATGGAGAACAGCAGGAGCACCAAACTACGCAACGTGAGTAAAGCCAGCGCGCCTGTGAGTAAACGCAGAAGAGACTTGTATATAGACAGAGATATGTATATCTGGGAATAAAATCGCGTTGAGCGCGCTTCCGCCGATCGTTTCCCGCGCCCGTATTATTCTGGATTTTTATTGGATTATTTTTCCCGCCTCGCGTCTTCGCACGTCTCGCGTTCTATCCCCGCGCGGCGTTTCATCTCATTTCTGCGTTAATGTTCGACATAAACGCACGTGTGCGGGGACATCTTCCGGAAGATTTGTCGTCCGTCGCCCTATAGCTCGTCTGTATAATGTGCCGCATGTGACGCACGTGTAGCATGCGCACCCACCACCGCTAGTCGGTCATTCATTGTAACTGACAGCTGTGATTTATCGTGCTCGCTATTTGCTGGTGAAGGGGGACTGGGGGGAGGGCGAGGTAATTTCAATTTTTCCTAGGTAAATGAATGAGCAATATCCTAGTGGCTGGTTAATTAAAATCGTAATTTTGGCTTTCTACTGTCCCGGTTGGTTTCTATTCCCGAATCGGGAAAGATTATCTGGTTTTTTTTCCGGTTCCAGATCAATTAAAATGGTGCAATGCAATTCCGCCTCCCGAATATAACCGTTTTTCCATCGGTGAAGGTTGTTGCGTTGGCGTCTGTGTCTGCGCAACATTAGCGACGACGCCTAGTAGTAGAATCAGACCCCGCGGCTAGTGCGCTCCACCTTTGACTATTATATTTCATAATTAGCGTTCATCCGCGGCAAGCAATACTCATTCACGTCTTATTTTGTAAGCGTATCATCAAGCTGGATTCATCAAGCTGGATTGCTATTCAGCGCCGAGACTTTCGGTTCAGGCATTCCACATACACTGTCTGTCGACACATGTCTGAGAGCAGGACTTGCGTCAGTATACTCTGCTGTTAAGCATGACCCCGCGTTATTTTCACAAACCAACCGGCTTCAGTATGCACGTATTTTACTACCATATCATCCATATGCTTCAGCTGAAAAGTAGCGCGCAAGAAAAACGAGTAAAAACTGCGCATAGAATTTATAGAAACGCCTAGAGTGCCCTCTACCGACTAGAGAGGAAACATTCAACAACATAGTCACTTACATTTTTATTTGACATAAATTCGTGCAAATGAAGATTTTTCAAGGCTTTACATGTTTTATGCATGGAGATAATGGTTCAGTTTGCACGAGTAAGCGCAATGTCGTCGATTCAATCACACACAAGTATTGGCACATACATATTGATAATAGCGTCGAATATCGATGCCTATCTACATAAATTACCACACCACACAGCCACGCCACGATACCAGTGATATATGCATAGGAAGATGCCGTATGCTGCTGCATGTGGTAACGTGTCACTTTAAATTTAAATAAGTAACGCGAAAGCACGTTTAAGCCCTGGTGCGCGTTATATATGCTAGGTCGACACTTTGCGTAGATTATCATATAACCGACTCTTTTTTATTTAAGTATGTATTTATGTATTTTAAGTTTACGTGCGTACAAACCTTCTGTAAACGGCCTACCTATTATGTGGACGCTTTATATAATTCTACTCGTAATATTCACAATTTACGAATATTCGCATGTGGAACGTGCAATCTGTGAAGCATTTTGCGTTGCAGACAATAATGTCCACACTATTTCATTGTGCGGTAGCATAGCATAATGGCGACTGCGCCTTGGTTAAATTTCCACGTAAGACGAAGTTTTAATGACATCGCTCGCAAGCAGGCGTTTCTAAGAAGTAGCTTACATAGCGGTATGACGTGCGTTAGCGTATTGTTGCACCGGTTTCCTGCTAAAATCCCAGGCTGCCATTTAAACTCAGCAGATGTTTTTTTGGTGTTTTCAGATTTTACTGCAACAAGCATACAAATGTCGCTCGGGGCAGGCAGCGGTATATAAGCAATTAATATTATTACTCGGTTAGTGAATACCGAGTATATATATATATAATTATATATATATATATATATATATATAACAGCACACTGCGCAGCTATTAACAAGAGTTCGAGTGAAAGATTACCCTTTTATTGGTTAACGACAATGGAATGAACCATTAATGACACAGGGATGAGATCGGGAGACTATCCGTTTATTTCATTATAATTATGATTTTGAAGTTTATAATGCGACGCGCTCGCCTTCTCGCGACGTGTCTAACAATTATATTTCGCCGCACCGTGATGTCATACTGATATTCGATCCGCACTCGTTACGTATATATTCCAATAGATGTAGGGAGTTAATTGGGAGAATGAAGAAACCCCGTTTTTCGTGATGCTATCGACCTAACATCATGCTGCACGCGCCGGCAGGTGGCTGGCTTCATCCGGGATATCATCACCAGCTTCCTTCATAACAGGATTTTAATCAAGAAATAAAATAATTAGCTTAAATGTGTAAAATTTACGTAATAGATGCAACGATGCAATCGATGCCGGAAGATGTAAAGTGATGCGTGCGCGCGCGAACTGCTCTGCTGGTCGCGGTCTCAAGAGAGGAGGGTGGAGTCCCTGATCCTGACGCAAACAACATCTGAGTGTCTGCTGTCTGCTTTTGTTGAGCTTAGCCGGCCGTTACGCAGAAATACGTAGAGCGTCGGTAGCTCTCTCTCTCTCTCTCTCTTTCTCTCTCCTGAGTCGGAGAGAATATATTATACTATAAGAGAGAGAGAGAGAAAGAAGAGAAAGAGAAGC
>NW_014577538.1:254223-262551 GCF_000485595.1 Priapulus caudatus | reverse complement strand
TGCTCTCTACTCTCTCCTCTCCTCTCTCTCTCTCTCTGTATTGTGTGTGTGTGCGTGCGTGCCGTGCGTGCGCGCGCGCGAGCGTGTGTTGTGTGTGACAAACACGGGGGAGATCGCAACAAACGCTGTCGCACAAAGGCGAGCGAGCGTCATAAACGAACATTTCCCTCGGAGGCTTATTATTACTCATAGGCGCTTTCATTATTAAAGTTTGTGGCCGCGACTCGAACCCCTCGCTCGGTGGCGCCTAATCGCGTGACTTACGCGTTGCACTCGCTATAATGGAAATAAGAAATTGGTCAGAAGAAATGATATATTCTCTGGATAAAATGAAAGTGATCTATTCACTAATCATGCTCACACCGACTGCGGTTTTGTGCCGCGAGGGTCGGTACTAAAAGCCTAGCTCCAAACAAAACCTTTCACACGATAACTGCGTTTAGTAAACCTGAACGCATTTATCGTGGCGCGCGCTAATAACGAAGCGTTTTAAGGCAGAACGCTTTCGGGTCAATGCGATTTTCAGGAATTTGATGGGGGAAAATAATTACGCGCCGTACAACGAAGAAGTAACGTACGCGCGAGTTTAACTATTTTGACCGACGCGAGTACTAACTTAACCCAAACATGTCGGTGAGAAATATTTGACTCGTTTTTTCTATGCGCGTAAGACCAGCGTTGAAAATGCGTAATCGCTTTGTTTGTTTCATTCGTTCGCTAGAAACTGTCTACGGCCGCGACATGCAGCCGACGTGAATGCGCTAATACGAGTTAAACCGAGAGAGAAACAACTTAAAGCTATCACAGTAAAGTTGCACTGCACCTACTACACGACTTCATGAATTTGCACACTGTCGGCGCCATTCTATTCGGAAAGGTAAACTAGTCGGGGGACGTCAGACGATCGCATGAGCTCACGGCACCTTCTCTCTCTTTCTGTGAATCCTTCCTCGGTTCTGCGGCCTGCTTCCCTTGGTGCCGTTCCTCCCCTTTTCACGGTGATGGTTACGCAGAGGTCTTTTCTCTTCTCTTCTTCTTCTTCTTCTCTTCTTCTTCTTCGTCAGAGAACGAGGCGTACGATGCTGTGCGTGGTAACGATGACGAAGAGGAGTATGCGATGGCTGAGAGACGACGACAGCACGGAGGAAGGCACGCAAGCACCAGCGGTACGCATCAATATAGACTGCCCGGATACCTGCGCGCCGACAGCCCTCTTATAAGGCAGTGTGGCGAACGCCTCGATCAATCGTAGTTACCCGCGCATGCTCCCTTCCTTCCAGCGCGCGGGCGCATCCACCGCGCCGCGTCGTTACACCTTCTTGCCCACGCGCGCACACACTCGGGGAAGGCGCGTCGGCGTGCTCCGCGCTACTTCTCGCAGGAACGACAGGCGGGTAGGTCGGAGCCGAGAGCAGCTTCGAGAAATTACGGGAAGATGAACGAGTTAGAACGGGCATCGGCCGCTGACGGCAGCCAGGCGTAAACAACCAGACGAGAAAACAATTCACGTAGCGTGGGAAGGGTTAATGGTGAAATCAGCCGTAGACGTGGGAGTGGAGAGGGTTACGTGTTATGAGAACGCTAAGCGAAGGCCTTCGACAGATGGCGAGTATATTTAATTCAGAGTTTCATAGTATTGTGATTTTTGGCAGTGCTTCAGTCCTTTTCGACTATCCATCTATCTAACTATACATCTAGTCAACTATACAGGCCATCCGTCCATCCATCCATCCATCTATCCATCCATCCATCCCATCCGCGCGCCTGTCCGCCGTCGCGTGCCGTCCGTCTCGTCCATCGCATCCATTTATCGCATCTTATCTATCCATTCATCATCAATCCATCCATTCTCCATCTCCATCCATCATGCCATCCATCGCTATTCCATAACATCCATCCGATGCCATCCATCCATGTGCTATCCATCCCATTCCATCCATCATGCCATCCCATCGCATGCCATCCATCCATCCTCCATCCAATCCATCCATCCAATCCATCGCATCCATCATCGCATCCATCCATCCATCATCCATCCATCCATCCCCATGACATCCATCATCATCCATATCGCATTCATCGCACGCATCCAATCCATTCGCGTATCCACTATCGCATCATCATGCCACTAATCCATCGCATCGCATCTCATCCATGCATCCATCCATCCCCATCCATCATCCATCCATGCATCCATGCCATCGCATCCATCCATCCATGCCACATCCATTCCATCCATCCATCCATCATCCAATCCAGTCGTCCATGCATCCATCGCATCACGCATCCATCCATCGCATGCCATCATCGCATCCATCCAATGCTCATCCATCCATCCATGCCATGAGCGAAGTACCATTCCATCCGATCCATCCATCGCATGCGCATCCATCGCATCCATCCATCCATCGCATTGCCATCCCATCCATCCATTTCCATCCATCCATGCCATCCATGCCATCCATACGGCATCCTATCCATCCATCGCATAACATCCATCATATCTATCCATCCATCGCATCGATCCGCCCCGCCTGTCCGCCCCGTCCAGTCCGTCCGTCTGTCCATCCATCCAATCTATCTCCAAATTCTCTATTCCATCCATTGCATCCGATCATGGCATCCATCCATCTACCATCCAGTCGCATCATCATACCATGCCATCCATCAATCCCAATCTATCCATCCATCCATCCAATCTATCCATTCCATCCGATCAATCCACCCACCCAGTCTAAGCCACCCCATCGATTCATCATCTGTCCTACACACCCATACACATCCATCATTTTTTTTTACATCCATGCCAAACCATACATTCGATCCAACTACGCCATCCCCGCACAATCCATCTATTGCACTCCATGCCGAGAGAGAGAGAGAGAGAGAGAGAGAGAGAGAGAGAGCGAGAGTGAGAGAGGGGGTGGGGAGAGTGACAGAGAGAGGGAGAGATAGAGAGCGATAGATAGATAGATAGATAGACAAATAATAAAAAATGGCATAAAAAAGTAGAATAACTATTAGTTATAATAGGTATTAATTATAATTCCTAGTGTATAAAAAAAACTAAAAACTACAGCGGCTGTATAATATACAGCCGGAGTGTTATCTAGATGCAAGTTAACATGTTAGAACGTTGGTTAGAACGGCATTGCCATCAGCTTATATTAAACAGAGGAGAAAAGTCTTGGGCAACGTACCAGCAAGCAGAAACTACCATTTGTGGTATAGATTGATGAAGTAGCCAACGGAGAGACCGGAGTACATGTGCACATCTGGGACTTGATCAAACAATATTTGGAAGCCAATCGTGATGGGCTTTCTAGCTATAGGTGATCAATGAGTACGACTAATTGTCCTTTCATGTTAAATGCTGACTACAGAGAGTCCTCTATCCCCGAGAATCGCTTTTCATAATTTCTTTGGGTTTTAGTGCGCAATCACACGTCACGTTGACCCTGTGTTGTGAATTAAACTCTCTGAACACTATTTACTGCGTGTATGAACTGTTCAATAAACGTAAAAGTAGTACGCGTGGAGCAGTGTCGCAGCGTAAAAGTAGATGCAGATGGCGTTTCTGCTGACCGACCAATGAACGAGCGAGCTGGACTTGCGCAAACATCAGCTTCGTTGCTTGATTACAAAGAGAATTTAAAAAAAAACAGTTGGAGAAACTTTCTCGCTCAGCAATCTTTCTTGTTTTCTTTGTAGAAAGTAGACCTCACTTCTGCCCCTAAGCTAACCTGCCACACGTAGGAATGATCATTATTCGCTCCGAATCAACAACTAAGCCCCAGGCACAGTAACTCGTCTGCATCAGCGGCTAGGTTCGGCAACGAATATAGAATCAGTCTAGTAATGCACTGCAAAATGCATTCCATGAAACTCAAGGTAATAAAAACAACCGTAGGTGCTAATGGATTTCATTCTACGCCTACATCGATATTACTATAGATATCATGCGGCAGAGAGAGAGAGAGAGAGCGTCTCCTTCCGCGCCTTGCCCGTCGCTTCATCTCAATGTATTTCCGACATGTACGCTGTCAAAGTTCAACCTACGCGCCTCTAGTTTCATGTTCATTATACGGGTCTAACCTTAAAAGTGTCTTCGTTCGGCCGCTAGAATCCGAAAATGCAAAATCCAATCGACGCGCAATCTTGCCAGCGAGCGGGTATTCGTAAATACCGCCGCGGAAGGTATAGCTCTCGTCTGCTCGGCTCCTGAAACGCCAGCTGACACACAGATCAGCCTTCCCCGCTACATTAAAATGGATCGCGATATGCGACGCTGATGGATCTTGTTAGGGATGACATTTCTGTTTTCCAAACTGCGTCGAGTCAAACTACCTCTGGGGTCATCTTACGCCAACGTAATATTTTTTATGCTCGTTCCTTCTTCGTATGCATTTGTACATACAGTGCCTTCGTTTGCTCGAGCCAAACTTCCTCTGGGGTCATCTTACTGCAAGTAATATTTTTTATGTTCGTTCCTTCTTTGTGCATTTGTATATACAACGCCTTCGTCGGTCGTTAGGTATAGCGTTGCCGTGCATGCTTGCATCGTCACGGTACATGCAGGGGCAGCGGGCATATATCGGCACACACACACACACACACACACACACACACACACACACACACACACACACACACACATTGTGTGTGTGTGTGCGTGCGTGCGTGCGTGCGCGCGCGCGAGCGTGTGTGTGTGTGACAACACGGGGGAGATCGCAACAAACGCTGTCGCACAAAGGCGAGCGAGCGTCATAAACGAACATTTCCCTCCGGAGCTTATTATTACTCATAGGCGCTTTCATTATTAAAGTTTGTGCCGACTCGAACCCCTCGCTCGGGTGCGCCTAATCGCGTGACTTCGCGTTGCACTCGCTATAATGGAAATAGAAATTGGTCAGAAATGATATATTCTCTGGATAAAATGAAGTGATCTATTCACTAATCCATGCTCACACCGACTGCGGTTTTGTGCCCGCGAGGGTCGGTACTAAAAGCCTAGCTCCAAACAAAACCTTTCACACGATAACTGCGTTTAGTAAACCTGAACGCATTTATCGGTGGGCCGGCCTAATAACGAAGCGTTTTAAGGCAGAACGCTTTCGGGTCAATGCGATTCTTCAGGAATTTGATGGGGGAAAAATAATTACCGCCGTACAACGAAGAAGTAACGTACGCGCGAGTTAACTATTTTGACCGACGCGAGTACTAACTTAACCCAAACATGTCGGTGAGAAAATATTTGACTCGTTTTTCTATGCGCGTAAGAACAGCGTTGAAAATGCGTAATCGCTTTGTTTGTTTCATTCGTTCGCTAGAAACTGTCTACGCCGCGACATGCCAGCCGACGTGAATGCGCTAATACGAGTTAACCGAGAGAGAAAACAACTTAAAGCTATCAAGTAAAGTTGCACTCACCTACTACACGACTTCATGAATTTGCACACTGTCGGCGCCATTCTATTCGGAAAGGTAAACTAGTCGCGGGGACGTCAGACGATCCGATGAGCTCACGGCACCTTCTCTCTCTTTCTTGTGAATCCTTCCTCGGTTCTGCGGCCTGCTTCCCCTTGGTGCGTTCCTCCCCTTTTCACGCGTGATGGTTACAGAGGTCTTTTTCTTCTTCTTCTTCTTCTTCTTCTTCTTCTTCTTCTTCGTCAGAGAACGAGCGTACGATGCTGTGCGTGGTAACGATGACGAAGAGGAGTATCGATGGCTGAGAGACGACGAAGCACGGAGGAAGGCACCAGCACCAGCGGTACGCAATCAATATAGACTGCCGGATACCTGCGCGCCGACACCCTCTTATAAGGGCAGTGTGCGAACGCTCGATCAATCGTAGTTACCCCGCATGCTCCCTTCCTTCCAGCGCGCGCGCGCATCCACCGCGCCGCGTCGTTACACTTCTGCCCACGCGCGCACACACTCGGGGAAGGCGCGTCGGCGTGCTCCGGCGCTACTTCTCGCAGGAACGACAGCGGGTAGGTCGGAGCCGAGAGCAGCTTCGAGAAATTACGGGAAGATGAACGAGTTAGAACGGGCATCGCCGCTGACGGCAGCCAGGCGTAAACAACCAGACGAGAAAACAATTCACGTACGTGGGGAAGGGTTAATGGTGAATCAGCCGTAGACGGTGGGAGTGGAGGAGGGTTACGTGGTTATGAGACCTAAGCCGAAGGCCTTCGACAGATGCGAGTATATTTAATTCAGAGTTTCATGTATTGTGATTTTGCAGTGCTTCAGTCCTTTCGACTATCCATCTATCTAACTATACATCTAGTCAACTATACAGCCATCCGTCCATCCATCCATCCATCTATCCATCCATCCATCCATCCGCCCGCCCGAAGAGAGAGAGAAAGAGAGAGAGAGAGATAGAGAGAGAGACGTCGCGCACAGATATGCAGCGAACTCCGGCACGCGTTGCGCCGCTCCAGTGCCGGAGAAGGTCAGGGACGAATGGCTGAAAAGAGGCCGGGAATTAACCAGGCATAAGCTATTTTGACTGGCTGGTATGAACTCCGACAGTTATCTTGGGGCGAAAGTCACCAAAGTGACGGCCGCATCTGCATATTTGGGTGGCGTTGAAGTTACCCGAGAGTAAAAACAATACTCGCCTCTGTTACGTGTTGGTGTGTGTATGTGTGTGTGTTGTGTGTGTGTGTGTGTGTGTGTGTGTGTCGTGTCGTGTGTTGTGTGGTGTGGTGTGTGATGCAGGCCCGTAGGCACAGGGGTTCGCGGGGTTGCGACAGCGAACCCGCCTCCGCGCGCAGCATTCGCCACCAAGCACCAAAAAAAATTTATTTTATCGAATTTTGCAAAGAATTTCACCTCAGGTCGCCTCGCATTTTAGTGTTAATGGAATTGCAGAAATCTCCATCGTGCGGAGGGTGAACAGTGAACACCCCCCTCCACCACCCTCCCGGTGACCCGCTCGGTCGCTGTGGCTCCCGTGCGCGCTGGTCCTGTTCGCGCCCGCAGAGCAGGGGCGTGTTACAGGGTGCGTCCGGGTAGTCGCGACGGCCGCTGTGCTCGCCGGCAGAAGAAGCGCATCCTGTTTTAAAAATTTAGTGGTGTATGGTGTGTGTGTTGTGGGGGGGGGTGTGCTGGTGTGTGTGTGTGTGTGTGTGTGTGATGTGGTGTGTGTGTGTGTGATGTGTGTGTGTGTGGTGTGTGCGCCGGATGATATGCCGCGGCTGCTCCCAGCATGATACAGTGACGCATGCGAAGCGATGCACGGCACACGCTATACCTAACGACCTGACGAAGCGCGTTGTATAATACGAAATGCACAAAGAAGGAGAGCGAACATAAAAAATATTACCTTGGCAGTAAGGATGACGCCAGAGGAAGTTTGGCAATCAGGAGCCCAACCCGCAAGCACTGGTATGTAGAAAATGCATAACGAGAAGGAACGAAGCATAACAAAAATATTACGTGTGGCTTAAGATGACACCCGACAGGAAGTTTGACTCGACGCAGCTTTGGAAAACAGAAATTTGCATCGCCTAACAAGATCGCATCAGAGTCGCATATCGCGATCCATTGTTAAATGTAGCGAAGCCTGATCTGGTGGCAGCCCCTGGCGTTTCAGGAGGCCGAGGGCAGACGAGAGCTGATACCATTCCGCGGACGGTATTACGAATACCCGCTCGCAATGGCAAGATTGCCGCGTCGATCGATTTTGCATTTTCGCGGATTCGATGCAGGCCGAAACGAAAAGATCTGACTTTAAGGTTAGACGCCGTATACATAACGATGAAAACTAGAGGCGCGTTAGGTTGAAATCTTTGAACAGCGACATTTGTCGGAAGAATACATTGGAGATGAACTTACGGCAAGGCGCGGAAGGAGACACTCTGCTCTCTCTCTCTCTGGCCGCATATGATAGTGCTATAGTAACTATCGATCTACGGCGTAGAATGAAATCCATTTAGCACCGTAACGGTGTTTTATTAACCGTGGAGTTCCCTGGAATGGCATTTTGCATTTGCAGTTACTAGACTGATTCTTATATTCGTTGGCCGAACCCTATGCCCGCTGATGCAGACGAAGTTACTGTGGGCCTGGGGCTTAAGTTGTTTGCATTCGGCAGCGAATAATGAATCATTCCTACCGTGTGGTCAGGTTAGCTTCGGGGCAAGGAAAGTGAGGTCTACTTTCTAGCATACAGAAACAGAAAGATGCTGAGGCACGCGATGAAGTTTCTCCAACTGTTTTTTTTAAGTTCATCGTTTGTATTCAAAGCTAACGAACGCTTGATGTTTGCGCTAAGTCCAGGTCGCTCTTTAATTGGTTCGGCGTCAGCAGAAAACG
>NW_014577538.1:248515-254198 GCF_000485595.1 Priapulus caudatus | reverse complement strand
GGCATGGAGTGCAATAGATGGATTGTGCGGGGATGGCGTAGTTGGATCGAATGTATGGTTTGGCATGGATGTAAAAAAAAATGATGGATGTGTATGGGTGTGTAGGACAGATGATGAATCGATGGGGTGGCTTAGACTGGGTGGGTGGATTGATCGGATGGAATGGATAGATTGGATGGATGGATGGATAGATTGGGATTGATGGATGGCATGGTATGGATGGATGCGACTGGATGGATAGATGGCATGGATGGCCATGGATGGATGCAATGGATGGATAATATGGATGAATTGATGCGATAGAGGATAGATGGTATGGATGGACAGACGGACGGACTGGACGGGGCGGACACGGCGGGGCGGATGATGCGATGGATGGATAGATAGATGGATGATGGAGGGATGGATGCGCTATGGATGGCATGCGATGGCATGGATAGGCATGGCAAATGGATGGATGGATGGCAATGCGATGGATGGATGGCATGCGATGCGAGCGCCATGCGATGGATGGATGGATGGAATGGTCTTCCCCACTACATGGGCATGGATGGATGGATGGCATTGGATGGATGCGCAATAGATGGTCACATGCCGATGGATGGATGCGGTAGATGCGAGTGGATGCCATGGATGGATAGGATTGGATGATGGATGGATGGATGGAATGGTATTGGATGGATGGATGGATGCGATGGCATGCGATGCATGGATGGATGATGGATGGGATGGATGGATGGCATGGATAGCATGCGCATGCGATGGCTCAGTGGCATAGATGTATGCGATAGTAGGATGGATGGATTGGATGGGCAGAATGCGTATGGATGGATGGATGCCGATGGATGGATGGATGGATGGATGGATGATGGATGATGGATGGATGGATTGCGATGGATGGATGGATGGGATGCCGATGGATGGATGCGATGGGATGGCATGATGGATGGAATGGGATGGGATAGACTGGATGGATGGCCATGCGATTAGATGGATGTTTATGGATGATGCGATGCGATGGATGATGGATGTATGGATGGATAGAATGGATGGATGAATGATGAATTGGGATTAGATAAGATGCGATAAAATGGATGGCATGGACGAGACGCGCACGGCACGCCGACGCCGCGACAGGCCGTCTCTCTCTCTCTCTCTCTCTCTCTCTCGCTGTCTCGCTGTCTCTCTTTCTCCTTCTCTATCTTTCTATACGCGTCGGGCGCGCTAAAACGCGCTGTAAAAAGCGGCCGAAGCAATTTCTTGTGGCAACGATTCTGTGATTTATAATTTATGGACACATTATATTCGTTTTATTATTCTCATTAATGGCGTTAGGCGAGATCGATGAGACAATCAGGTGATGCGCTCTGGGTTTTCACCAAGTCACACCGATGACGACCGACATACATTAGATCAAGAGCGTATAAAGAAGGAGAGCGTACAACGGTGAAATGCTGAAACCATGTTGCAGTATTAATCGAATTAATAAACTTTTTCCGTTTTATTTTGACGATTCTTTGCATTATTATTAATCAGCTGTCCTACCTTGTTAATATAAAACAAACCGCATGTCCCTACGATGCCCCTACGCTGAGATAATGAGCGGTGAAAATCTGAGATACCTGCTGACTGCGACTGTCTCTCGCTTTGAGATAACTTCGGGAAACCTCGCGTGTTTCCGTCAATGATTGACAAATGGAATGAATGACGTCTGTTATTGATTGCCATAGTGATGACCCCCACCTGTGCCCACCTCACGCTGGATGTATCTAGGTACTAGGTGCTACGGTGGGAAATCAGCAATCAGCGCTGGGACAAGAATTAGCTCGTTTTTCAGTGTATGCATGCGCGTGAATTTGTTATTTCTCATTAGAAATGCTTAAAACTTTTTGCATTTGTTAATTTCTAGAATTTCAAAGAAAAGAAATTAACTAGAATCTCTGCTGAATCCGACAGTGGAAGCGTCTCGTCCGGGGTGCGTTGCTGGCGCGGCCGGGGAATTTTCGAAGGAAGCCTACTTTTTCGCGTAAAATGACATTGCAAAGTGGCCATTTCGAGTGCGTGCCGGCAAAAGCTTGTTTAGAAAAGAAATTTGAGTTAACAACATAATATTATATGGTGTCAGTTGCGACGTCGATTCAGAGAATGACATTGTGATTCCTCAAAAAAACTTCTGCTGATTTATGGGAATTTTTTCGTAAGTATGGCCGCCTATGGGAAGTGATTTCCCAGTGTGATACCTATAGTAAACTCTGCAGTACTGACGTGAGTCAGCGACCGGAAGCAACACTGGCCACAAAGCGAGAGACAGTCGCAGTCAGCAGGTATCTCGAGTCGGTTTTCGGCGAAAATACCAGATTTTCTCCGCTCATTATCTCAGCGTAGGGACATCGTAGAGACATGCGGTTTGTTTTATATTAACAAGGTAGGACAGCTAATCAATAATACTGCAAAGAATCGTCAAAATAAAACGGAAAAAGTTTATTAATTCAACTAATACTGCAACATGGTTTCAGCATTTCACCGTTGTACGCTCTCCTTCTTTATACGCTCTTGATTAGATACTTGTTACGGGTTATAGAGATCTCCAGACCCGTGTCCGCGTTTATAGTAGCAGCGCACGCTTAACGCTAGCTCCTTATACGCAAATGATGGACGGAGATGGGCGCCGATTGACCGATACGCCTGGTGACGCGTCACCGTCCGTAATGCTCGTTAGATGCGAGAAAACAAATGTTCGAGAGCGATTGTTCACGAAGAGAAGTTTACTTGAGATGGACGCCCGTAATATTTCCCTGTATAGATAATGCTGCGGCAATCTCCCCCACCGCTTTGCAAATGTATTCCATCTGCGCGTAGCGCGGTTAAATTATTAACGAAAACTTCGTTTGGCTTCAGAACATCATCTGCGCTGTTAGAACAATTACGGAGTAATGGCGTAGCAAGAAACATGGCTTTAATTTGTTGCTATATTATACATGAACACGCACACACACACACACACACACGCACACACACACACACACACATATATATATATATACACACACATACACACACACACACATACACACACACATATACACACACATACACACACACACACGCGCGCGCGCGCGCACACACACACACACACAGACACACACACAGACACACACACACACGCGCGAGCGCGCGCGTGCACGCATGCACACACAAGCCCACTCACGCGTTGCCACCATAATCACATTGATAGGAGATTCCCAGACGTGACTTGTTTCGCCCACTCACGTGTCGAGGCGAGTATTCCCCAGCGCAATGTAGCCTGTTCACGTGATATTAGAGCCGACGACTCTATTATAGCGCGAGGCTGCGTTGGAGGATAACTCGTCGCTGGACACTAATTACACCAACAGACGCAGATGGGACACGCGACCTTAGACAGTTACTCGATGGACCAGCTTCCAGTGGCATAACAGATCTAGCACCAGCTGAACAGACCGCCAAGCTAGATGCAACGCGCCAACCAACGAAAATCATTCCGTAACGCAATTACAACCCAAAAAAATCTGCGTGCCCGGATCCAATACTGAGTATAATACACGCACGTGAATACTCGGCGAAACAATGAGACTACGAGACTCGGTTGTAAAACGAGTTTTTCTGATCGACTACGTTATACCGTATCGCATAATTATCCAATATGTCTACTCGTTGATCCCATGACATTCACCGGCTGCCTTTCAGGTTCAATACATGTTACCGAAGCGCCAGCGCCGACGTCATCACCACCGCCAGGTGAGTGATGACAGGATGAAGAGTTGCATATGATGATTTCGGATTATGAAACAGTGCGAGGATCGGCAGGAGAAACTGCGACATTTTAACAAATGCGGATTAAGCTGGGTTTACACTGCCAATTTTGAGTTGGCGAATTGCCGAATTGCTGAATTGCCGAATTGCCGAATTGCTGAATTGCCGAATTGCCGAATTGTCGAATTAGACCATTCTAATCTCCCAACTAGCTACTATCGATCGGTTGGACGTGCAACTTTTGCGTTTACACTGCCGATTGTCAGTTGCGAAATTGCGAAGTTAGTACAATTCGGCAATTCGCCAACTTACCCAGCTTACACTACCGACTTTATGTTGGCGAGTTGGAAAGTTGGACCAACTTTCCAATTCGTCAACTCCGAGTTGGCGAAAATAGAACATGTTCTAATCTCCCAACTAGTTGCTATCGATCGAATATTGATACATGATCGATAATTTCAAATGAAATGTCTAGATGCGACACACGTGCACTCAGTATGGTTTTCGCTATCGAGTGGGTGGCGTAGCTAGCAGCATATGAATACTATACTAGATAGCCTGTTATCTATACAATTATATGGTTACAGCGAAGATTATTCTTAACTGAAATTTCTCATAGAGTTAACGGTTTGAGCTGATGCATGGCAAAAATGTTCAACTTTGGGACATTCATAAATCCCATAAAGATTCATTCGTAACACTATGGGAGTTTTCCCGACATCGCCTTAGCGTCATTTCGCGACATGTGCCACATGCAATTATATTGAGGCGTTATGTGAGATTTCCGAGCAAGAAATGCATTTTTCATAAGTTACCGCTCGTAAACACGGTGTCCGATGGCATGTAAAAATAAACATGAAAAAACCGACGGTCGTTCTTTTGGTTTTATGACGTGTCGCCTGCACAGGCAGTACCGCACAGCCCCAAGTCCGTCTCATAAAACACCGTAATATATATATAAGTATAGAAAAAAATATAATGACGTTTTCCCGGATAATACGGGCAGGCAGTCAACGCTGCTGGTTGACGCTTAAGTTGTTATCTTCCGAATTCTTTCGTTTATGGGATCCCGGATTCATTGGTCGGATCCAAGCAGCTAAGGTATTTGCTAGAATCGGAGTTGCCCTGGATCCTAAAGTTCAGCTAAAAGGATGTTCTGTAAGAATTTTCTTAGCTATCATCAGCACCGCCTATTAACGTAATTATTAAAAATAAAAAAATACAATTTCAGACAAACGCAATAAATATCAAAAAATTACATTAAATTAAAATTAAATTAAATCAAATTAAATCAAGTAAATGAAGGTAGGCCTACTGTCGCTGTAACAACAATTATACATCCCGATATAACCAGGATCACATTAACACTATAAGCCTATAGCATTGCGCGTATACGTGTGCGCGTTCGTGCGTGCGTACGTGCGTGCGTGCGTGCGTGCATGTGCTGTGCTAACGTACTCTTAATTATTAAAATGATACAATTAGTAAAGTTAATAAGTTGTGTCAACCTGGCCGCGGGCAGACTCACGTCTCATGCACTTGTCACGAGTGGCGCCGCGACGCGGAATGCGGTTACGCGCGCAACTGCTCGTAAAGTAAAATTTCGTTGCACGCCGCACGCGCCTGCATCGGTCTGATGCGGATATCGACGCAGAAGTGAAGTGCGGCTGGCGTTTTTGCGAGCGAGAGACGACTGTACGACAGAAAGACGACATACTAGAACAAGAATGGCTAGAACCGCTAAAATAATGCGCAGCCAAACCCTTTCTTAGCACTTGCTATATATATATATATAGATGGATATGTATTGTGTATATATATATATATATAGTAGGAACGTAAGGTTAGTATACTAACCTTCGTACACACTATTACTAATCCTACCAACTAG
>NW_014577538.1:245142-246344 GCF_000485595.1 Priapulus caudatus | reverse complement strand
CTGGCCATGGGAGAACACTGGCTCACTGAGGTTGAGTCCAACCACCTTGAGAGACTGGCCCTGGACCTTGTTGATAGACATGGCAAAGCTCAGTTTGACTGGAAACTGCAGCCTTTTGAACTCAAATGGCAGGTCTGATAGGATGAGCGGGATCCATGGGATGAAGACATTTTCGCCCTTGCCCTTGTCTGTCATGATTTTGGCTTCGATGACTCTGGGCATGAGCTGCTTGACTGTGAGCTCTGTACCGTTGCAGAGCTTGCGAGCATCCAGGTTGCGCATTAGCAATATGGGCGCGCCGACCTGGAGCACCAAGCTGTGTGGTGGCAGACCTGAGGGCGCGAGGCTGTTGAGAAACTTGTTCGGATAATGCACCACCTGATCAGGATCAGGAACTGTGTCCATCGACTTGTAGCTCGTTGGGTCGCCAGGCAGTTGCTCCAGCAGCTTGGCGTTGATGTCACCCACGGCCAAATTCTTGGGAGCAAGGATGCCAGTCTTGGTCTTGGTAGCGGAGGTGGAGGTTTGGGAAGACTTTGGTCGTGAGCTGGGTGATGTCCGCCGCTGCTTTGCCGAGGGGCCGCTTGACTTGGCCATCAGCTGTGGTGGTGAGTCTGCCATTGCCGACCTCCAGCAGTTGCTGAGAGAAGCGGCCAGCTTCTTCATCGCTGCTGAGCTGCACTCTCATGTTGGTCTTCAAGATGTGGCGGTTTACCTTGCTGCAGAGGTAGGAGGACTTGATGAAGGCATTGACAGACTCTTGTTTCTTTGGCGATGACTGGCAAGGTTTGGCGAAAGTTGCCTGAGAGCAGGACAGTCACACCTCACATGACGTTTGTGTTGTGCCGAAGGTCTTGGGGTGGGGGGGGGAAATAATTTTAAAACAATTTTTTTTTAAAGTGGCCAAAAATATTATTTACTTACCTCTCTTTTTTCCCCTTGTTTTTCCCTTGTTTTTGCATTTTTTTGGCCTAAAATGGTCGTCGCGTCATGCGGATTCAGAATATATATGGTGTTGGGGGTCACCTCTTACGGGTCTCGAGAAGATAGACGGACAGACAGACAGACAGATCCGGTCATTTATGTAGGAGATATCCGATCTGGGAGGAGGTCGAGGAGATGGGAAGAAGGTGGTGGAGGAGGAAGAGAAGGAGAAGGTGGGCAGAAGGTGGTGGAGGAGGAGAAGGGGGAGTGGAGGAGGA
>NW_014577538.1:227554-242138 GCF_000485595.1 Priapulus caudatus | reverse complement strand
TAATCCTACCCACTGCATTCACCCGCGCCGAGAATTACCCCCCCCCGGACAATCATCCCCGACAATTACCCCCGACATTTACTTTCCCGAACATACCCCCCGGAACATGTACTCCCGACAATTATCCCCGAAATTACCTTCCGACCATCACCCCCGCCCCGGACATTCCCCCGGAATTTACCCGGACATATTACCCAGACATTACCCCCCGGACATTTCACCCTTCGATATTACCCCCCGCCGACAATTAACTAAATGTTGTTATATTAACTGCTGGGTACCCGCGATCCACGGAGATAAAGAAGAAAATATCTAGATTAGTCTGCCATGACCGGCTGTAGTGAATGTTATTGATTTTATTAAATTCTGTCCAAGAATTTCACTTCTGTTCATTTCTGCAGCGCTTCTTGCGTACAAATTCTTGGTCTTGCCATTTTGAGGAGATCTTAGAGTTGTCTGGGTTACCCACCCTGGAGCACCCACATAGAACTGGCCATGGGAGACAATGGCTCACTGAGGTTGAGTCAACCACTTGATGCTGCCTCGACCTTGTTGAATAGACATGGCGAGCTCAGTTGACTGAAACTGCATGCCTTATTGAACTCATATGGCAGGCCTCTGATTAGATTGACGATCCATGGGAATGAAGACCTTTTCCCCTTGCCTTGTCTGTCATGATTTTGGCCTTCGATGACTCTGGGAGATGAGCGCTTGACTGTATCTCTGTACCGTTGACAGAGCTTGCGAGATCAATGGTTTGCCGCAATTAGCAATATTTGGGCGCGACGACAGGAGCACAAGCTCGTGTGGGTGCAACCTGAGGGCGCGGAGAGCTATGAGAAACTGTTCGGATAATGCACACCTGATCATGTATTCAGCCATAGTGTCGCAGGCGTTGCTCCAGACAGATTGGCTGATGTCACCCACGGCAAATTCTTCGGCGCAAGGATTTGACAGTCTTGTCTTGGTAGCGGAGGGTGAGATGTTTGGGAGGACTTTTGGTCGTGAGCTGGGTGATGTCCGCCGCTTGCTTGCGATGGGCGCTTACTTGGCCGTCAGCTGTGTGTGAGTCTCCAGTTGCCGATCCTCCAGCAGTTTGCTGAAAGAAGCGGCCAGCTTCTTCATCGCGATGAGCGCCTCTACATGTTGGTTCTTCAAGATCTTGTGGCGGTTTACCTTGACTGCGCGGTATTAGGACTGATGTGAGGCATTGACAGACTCTTGTTCTTTGGCGAGGACTGGCAGTGTTTGGCGAAAGTTGCACGAGAGCAGACGTTCACACCTCCTGCATGACGTTTGTGTTGTGGCCGAAGGTCTTGGGGGGGGTCGGGAATAATTGTTAAAACAATTTTTTTTAAGAGTGGCCCAAAAAATATTATTCTTACCTCTCCTTTTTTCCTCTTGTTTTCCTTGTTTTTGCATTTTTTTGCGCCTAAAATGGTTCTTCGGTCATGGCGGGATTCAGATAATATATGGTGTTGGGGTCACCTCTTCGGAGTCTCGAGAGGATAGACGGACAGACGACAGACAAGATCCGTGTCATTTATGTAGGAGATATACGATCTGGGAGGAGGTCGGAGAGATGGGAAGAAGGTAGGTGGAGGAGGAAGAGAAGGAGAGGTTGGGCAGAAGGTGGTGGAGGGGAGAAGCGGGGAGAAGGGGCGAGAATGGTGTGAGAAGGAGGAGGAGAGGAGATCGGAGCGAGGAGGAGAGAGAGGAGGAGGAGGAGGCAGGAGGGTAGAGAGAGGTGGCGAGGAGTGGAGAAGAAAGTAAGCGTGGTGGAGGAGGAGCGAGGGGAGAATGAAGTGAGAGGAGAGAGGAAGCGGAGAAGGATGGCTGTAGGAGAAGGACGAGAAGGACTGAGGAGGAGGAGAAGAATGAGGAGGAGGGAGTGGAGTGAGGAAAAGAGGTGGAGGGAGAGGAGGAGGAGGAGGAGGAGGAGGAGGAGGAGGAGGAGAGGATGAGTGGGAGGAAGAGGGCGAAAAGACCGTGGGACGAAGTGGGTGAAGAGGAAGAGGAAGGGGTTAGAAGTTAGAGAGAGGGAGAGGGGATAACTGGAGGATGAGGGGAGAGAGGAGAGAAGGAGAGGAGGTAGAGAGCAAGAGAGGCGAGAACGTGGGGAGAAGGTGTGGGAGGGGGAATGAGGAGCGAAAGTTGGAGGAAGAGAGTGTAGAGAAGATGGAGGAGGAGCCGAGGTAGAGAAGGGAGGGGTAGCGAGAGGCAACGTGGTGAGAGCAAGGAGAGGTGGGGATGCGAGAGGAGACGGAGAGAGGAGGTGAGAGGAGTAGAGAGCGGAGTGGTAGGAGAAGAGGAGAGACCGGTGGTAGAGAAGGTGGTGGAGGAGGAGGAGGGAGAGGTGGAGGAGAGGAGAGAGGAGAGAGGGAAGGGAAAGTGGAGGAGAGGAGGTGAGACGGCGCCTTTACCTCTCCTCTCTTCTCCTCTCCTCTCCGTCAACCACCACTGCACCTCTTCTACTCCTCTACTTCCGCTTTTTTCCCTACCTACATCTCCTCTCTTCAATCACTTCTCGGTCGTCCTCTAACTCTCTCTTAATGTCCGGGGGGAAAATGTATGGGCGGGTAATTGTCGGGGGGGTTCTCTTCCCCGTGAATGTCGGAGGTGTTTCGGGAGTAAGATGTCCGGGGCGAGTAATTGTACGGGGGTATATATCGATAGGATAGATAAGATAGGCTAGTATAATAATAGATTCAGCATAGCTAGATAGATAGTAAATAGATAGCTAATAGATAGATCGTAGTAGATAGATAGATATATAGATAGATAGATAGATAGATAAGATAGATATGATAGAGATAATAGAATAGATAGCATAATAGTAGTATAGTTATAATAGATAGATGATAGTATATTATGATGATCGATGATAGATAGAGAGATAGGATAGTAGTATATATAATAGTATAGATAGATAGATAGATAGAATAGATAGAATGTATGGGATAGATAGATAGATAGATAGATAGATAATAATAGATAGATTAGATAGATAGACTAGATATAGAAATTTAGATAGATAGATAGATAGATTGATAGATAGACTAGTGATAGATAGTAGATGGATAGAATAGATAGATAGTAGATAGGATAGAAGCATAATATATAAATAGATAGATAGTATAGATAGATGATAGATAGATAGATAGATAGAGTATATATATGATATATATATATTTATATTAGTAGATAGATAGATAGAATGATAGATGATTAGATAGATAGATAGATAGATAGATAGTATAGATAGATTGATAGATAGATAGAATGATTAGATAGATAAGTATCTAGACATAGCATGAATATATGCGATAGATAGATAGATTAAATTGATGGTGAAGACAGAAGATAGAAGATAGATAGTATAGTAGTAGATAGAAGATAGATAGAAAGATGAATAGATTAGACCATAGGATGGAACAGATGGATAGATAGATAGATATAGGAGAGTAGATAAATAGAATCAGGTAGATAGATAGATAGATAGTAGTATAGATAGATAGTAGATAGGTTAGAATATAGATAGATAGATTAGATAGATGGTAGAGGAAAATTAATAATGCTAATAGTAGCTAGCTGCTAGCTAATAGCTAGATAGAATTATAGATTAGATCGATAATACAATAATACGTAAATAGATAGACCGCGCCGGAAATAACTAGAGCAACAAATGAAATACAGAACAGTGCTGTTTACGTTGCCAAATGTGGAATCATTCGCGATGAATTGCCCGCGGGCCGTCTAAATCCGACATTGGCGGACATCCAAACACTCACGATTGAGCTGCGATATGCGTCATCGACAGCACAGCGGCGACAGGTCTGCAAGAGTGTCCGTTGTAACCGGGCGAGCGGAGTTAAATTATTCGCAATGAGGTTTAGATTTTACATGCATACGCCCTCCGAGGTTGCATTGATTATATGAAGTGGCGCGTGCTTTAACCCATTGTATCCACGCATATTGCGATGCTTTCGGTTTTCGAAGATAAGAATGAGAAGCTTACGTTGATCGCCATCTGTCATATAGCATAATCAAGTCGAAACAAATTTCCTACGATTGCTGCACCTGTAGTAATGATCTGGCTGCATCAGAATAGGATGCTTTTCATATTGAAAACTATATCGTTGTTTGGATACGATTTCTCTGTTGATATAATTATGTAAAAATAGGAATGTGTGTATTCGATGAGATCGATGGTGGTATCAGTCGTCGACGTTGGATGTAGGGCAGTAAAGGCTTTTGGTGGGAATCTCTGTTGTAGAAGCTAGTGTGAAGTGAGGTGGCGATACGCACATTATGTGCTACTATAACGATAATTACTCAGCCGCTTCTTGTTATAGTTTTGGCGGTAGGTCTGATATTATATATATCGATATGTATATATATATTCTATTGTAGTCTATATGACATTTACGGATATTCTTACGTGTAATTGACATCATACTTAAATAACGAGTATAAACCTTCGTGACAGCTATACGTATAGACAGCGATAACAATCTAATCAAACATGAGCCTTAAAATGTTTTACTTGCGTTATTTTTAATAATAATATATATAATAATATATAAGATTGCGTGATTTCACTTTGGAAATAATATATAATACATTTTATTGTTATTATATTGATATTTTATTTTATTATTATTATATTTATTATTATTGAATATTATCATCATCCATTAGATCTCTCTCATCATCATATATCATTCATCATGCATCATCATCATCATCCTCATAATCATCATCTTTACGTTGTGCGCCATTATTGCGTTATTGTAATAACGCGATTATGATCACACAATCATGCCCTTAGCTACAAATATTTAGCAATCAGCTTCAATTCGTGTGCGTCAGCAGAGACCACGTGGCGTCGCATCGCGTCCCCCGTCAATCTCATCTTCGAACCGCCCGCTTTGACATTCGCATCGTTTCGCCACCGTCGCTCTGCGTTCCACATACTCGGCAGAAGTAAGCCATCTCCCGCACGCGCCCGCATTAATTCGGCATTAAGTCCCCCTCATCGATTACCGAATTATTCAATCATTGATGCACGGGTGTGAATATGCGGCGGCACTAAACAGGGCAGACGCTTATAAAACATTGATGAAGTGTGTGCGCGCGCGGCCTATATAATATATAAATGCTGCGACGCCGTTTCGCGGCGGGGAGTGGATTGATAATTGGCTCGTGTCGATGCAAAGCATTAGATTAGCCCACTAAATCATTCAGCTGAGCGAGATGGAAGACATCGTGGTGTGATTTGGCGCCTTCTCATGATGTCTCTGTGTATGCTCATCGTTGTAACCATCAAATATCGTCGCGGTGCATATATTAAGTTATAAAATAGCTTGTAGTTGGGTACATATATATATACTTATATGTATACACGACACAGTCGCGCGGCGCACACACAACACACACACACACACACATCACACAACCACACACAACACACAATACACCACAACATACACCACACACACACACACAACAAAACAATCACGCAACCACACACTCCACACCCACCACACACGCACGACACAGGAAAAACAAAACACATCACATACAGCCACCAACACCTCAACACATCACAACACCCACACACACCCCACCCAACCACGCATAACAACCCGCACACACGTATATATATATATATCGACCAGCATACATGCTCTATGTAATAGTGGTCTATGTTAGTATGGGGAGTAGTATTTTAGACCCTCTCGTCGTTATGTTATTGGTTATACAGGTTGCCTGAACTTTTGGTTATATTAAACCGACCAATCTGAATTCTTACCATGTATCAGAGTATATGTCTAACAGCGTCGCGCTTTTAAACAAGTAATCCAGATTTCCTTCTATAAGACCGCATGTCCAACGTCACTTATTATATTATTATATATATATATATTTATTTTTATTTATTCTTTATTCTATATATAGTTTCTATTTTTGTCGTATTTTAAACAAATTCCTTGTGCTCCGCATTGCACTTGCATAACTATAGCTAGTTGAGCTGACGTAGCGATTTTTTAGATATCCGTGGCTCCTACCTCACCATTCCCGCGGAGGTTTCTACGATGCTTTAGTTCTGTATTTCCCGTCATATCATTATTCTCAGGTAAGGCTAACGTTATTCTTGCAGCATCTGCAATGTGGCTAGTTTACTTCATTCGGGGTTTACTTATTTATTTTTATTTAGTCAGCTCAGATACGTCGAGCTGTTTTTCTAGAATGAGATTATAATTATGTGTGTGTGTGTGTGTGTGTGTGTGTCTACATATATATATATATATATATATATATATATATATGAATATAAAAACTATTTGCCGTGACTTTTCACTACATTTGTTTGAGCCTTTGAAAAACACAGTACCGTAAGGTTACATGAGTGACTGCATCATACGAATTCAGATGAGAGAATTCCGAAGAGACACTGGCAATTAGGAGCGTGGGGTGAAGAAATACTCGTTGACTTCATCACCATACATGTCACATACGTCACACAATGTCCCGTGAGGACATTGACGTGGATACATCTGTTGCGTTGGATGCCTTCTATTTAGGTCTATACTAACTTGGCTTGCTGCGCGGGGAGCAGCGCACTGCCATTTCTTATCGAACACGGCAATTACTACTAAACCCACGCATCTGCATAGTTATTTTAACCAATGTAGTAAGATTAGGCAAATATGTTGACTGCGGAAGTCAGTATAACTAAGCCGTAATTAATGTAAAAAAAAACTCCGTTTAACACGCGGCCAAATACGCCATAAATTAAACATCGGGATTGATTGGTAATGATTCGAAATTTGAATTCACGGCTCAATTTAAATTCACAACCGTTCATCGTGCGTCACGAATTGCTCAGAAAATGTCACTTGCAAAATATTCAAGCGCGCTGTAAATTTCGAGTTCGACCCGCTGGCGATAATCTTATTCAAACTGACTGATTCAAAGAAGCCCTTTTTTACAATTTCGGTTTTAAAGGTCTGCAGTCCCGCCGACGAGTCGCACTATCTCCATTAATAAATAGTTGTTCGTTAACAATAATTATAGCGTGCGTAACTTGAATGGAAATCGCCAGGAACATGTTTCCGATGAACACCTGCTGTAGTTGTTTACACTATATTTCCGTAAACCCACTCCCGGGTGAGGGCGCGGGTGAGTGTCGTAAATTTCGTCTCCGGGGTGCTATCACTTTCAAGGCGGCTGCGAAAAACAACCGTCACCCCACACCACCATATATGCGGTAAAAAATTGAACCAGAGCGCGCGCGGGGTGCGTGAACGCGTGGCGCCCCAGCGCGCTGGCAGACGGACACGGGGATCGTTCGAAATCGCACGAGCGTGTTTTGCGAGTACCGTCGTGGATTTCGGCGGGATTAAAAGACACATTACGTCGGCAGCGATAGCCGACGTCGTTCCGCCTGCTCACTTTCTCCCCCTCCCCTACCTCCCCGCGGTGCGCGAGCGCATCCGTCTTCTCTAAGCCACAGCGTGCGCTGACCGTATCGATTGCTTGGCTTCCTTCCATGCGATGGCCTCCGCACATTGTTTCGCCCTCACCCTCGCGCACCTTTGCGCTCCTCGCTTTGAATGAGGAGCGGGAATCAATTTTCCGGTTCGTGGCGTGTACACACACGTTCGCGCGGTCGCCATCCATGGCCACGGAATTGCTATCTATGACGTTTCACATTTCAGTTACTCAGCTATCTTTCATGTATAGGAAGGCATGTCTTCTAGGCGCCGGTTTCTCTCCTGCGTGCAGATAGCAATGATATTGCGAATATAATATTATGAAGTTTGAGAACTAGAGCTACAGTCAATGCCGATAAGAAAATACCAAGTAGGCCTACAGGAGCTATTTGTTCATTAACCCGATTAAACAATTACGTCTTAATTGCTAATTAGATTATCAGTAGTAAATAACCTAGCTATTAGGACAATGCGAGTAATCATTGGTATTTTAACAGGATTTTAATTATAAGTCGTGTGCCTACGCGCGTACACACACGCGCACGCACGCGCGAAGGAGGGAAACACGGGAAGGGGAGAGAATGGGAGGGGAGGGGAGGGCAAGCGTAGTATTGTGAGAAGAGGAGGGAGGAGCAGGGGAGGCAGGGCGAGGGTTAAGTGCGAAGAAGCTGAGCGAGAGGCGACGGGGAGGCTGAGAAGTGTAGTCGTGAAGAAAGCAGTGGAGGGGATTGGGTAGGGGAGGGAAGAGGTGAGGGAAGGGGAGGAAGGGCAGGGACGAGGAGCGGCGAGTGGAAGAAAGGAGGGAGGGGACGGGATGGAGGAAAGGTCAGTGGGGAGAGGGGGAGTGGAGGAGGGCCACATTGGAAGAAGGGCAGTGGAGGCGTTGATAAGGCGGAACGGAGGGAGCGAGACAGGGGAGGAGAAGGGAAGGGGAGGAGGAGACGGGGCAGGATGAGGACGGAAGCGAATAAAGGGGGGGAGGGGAGAGGGGACGGAGGAGAGGAGCGGAGGGAGGAGGAAGGGGAGGGGGAGAGGGACGAGGGAGGAGGAGGGGAGGGGAGGGAGGGAGGGAGGGAGAGAGGGGAGCGGGAGAGTGGGAGAGACAGAGCGGAGGGGAGTGGGACGAGGGATGAGGAGGGAGCGGATGGGGGATGGGGGAGTGGGGGATTGGGGAGGGAGCGGAGTGAGGGAGGGAGGAGTGCAGTGTGATCAAGTTGGACACAGGCGCATCGACTAGCATTTGCGGGGAGCGTCTCATCGCACTTTACATGCTCGTCGTCACCTGCCATTTAAACAACACGCTGCTAAAGCTATGCGATGGAACATTTCGGTGCCCAAGCCTACACTCTGCAAGCGTTTTACCGCGTAGCTCATAAATACTATACCGTTTGTCGTTATAGGAGTCTCATCGATCTATGCCTCTTTAATATTTAGAAAATCTTTTTATACAGGTTTTGCGAGAGAGAGGTTGGGGAGCTGAAGAGGATATACAGCATTATCAGCGCAGCTTAAATGTGGCTAGATTGACTCGCGTGTACGAAAGTGTAGGAACAATGCGTTTATATTTAGGCTATATAATATCTGACATGTCAAGCGGAAAGGCTCGCGCGTCTATTTCGTGTGCGAATTCGTTCTATCGTCGATACCGGGGTTCAACAATGCTAACTTGAAAAAAAAACAACTAATTTCATTCAACACTGGTCGAACACTCATCACGGCGGGTACTCACTGACAACGAGGACTCTATCAGACACTAATCAGGACTATAGAGAGAATAAAGACACGAGCAGAGCTTACATATGATACAGGGTCCCTACTCAATTGACTGGTAACTCTCGCGCCCGCAACGTACAACGAAATATATTATTAAACTTATAGAAGAGAGCCGGTCAGAAACGAAGAGAGAGAAGGAGGAGGAGAGATAGAGAGCAGAGAGAAGAGAGAGAGACATGATGATGAAAGATTATAGAGAAGATGACTTAACGAGACAGAAGAAGAGTAGAGATAAGAAGACGAGAAGAAAACGGGAGAGTGAGCAAGATGAGGACGAGAGAGAGAGAGAGATATTATAAGGAAAGGCGATTCAGTTACTGCGCCCATCGCTACAGCCCGCCCTGAGAGAGCGTGTATAAGTGACCCTCATAAAGGCATTTTCGGGATGTCATCAAATCACGACCGTGGGTAAACCATGTTTACACAGCGAGGCAATTCATTAGCCTCTCGCGTTTATTATTGTTGACGGAATGAAAATTGGTATTGCTATATATGCTGTTCGTTTCAGCGCAGAGGAAATCGCGCTGGTATATTTAATTTATAATCCTATTGGGAAACTATTGAAACAACCTACGTTAACTGCTAAGGTGTGTATAGCAACCCCTTGTAAAGGCTTTACAGCGACGCAGGCGTTAGTAGCTGTAGTGGCTGCCATGTTCTGGGCGTTGTAATGAAGCAAAGGAAAGCGGACAAACCTATCATTACGAAGAAAGATTCGTCAACGCAATAATAAAGTTGTAGGCGACGAGCACACACACGCGCACACATGCACGCCCGCACGCACGCACGTACGCGCGCAAACATGAATACACACACGTATGCTGTGTGCGTGTGCATGCGTGTGTGTGAGTGCATGGTATAGTTATGTACTACTGAATAAATATGTGGATGAGTGTCTGTACTGGCATTCATCCGTGTCGATACGTGTATGGGTCTATATGTTGCTAGGTACGGCTGTGTATTGGAAGTGATATGGACGAGGGGAAGGCCCCAGGGGGTGCATACATATTGCGATATATTTATATTTGCGTATGCATTGATAACGAGCTGCGAATTTATAAACTTGCTAATAACGACACGATGTAATAAAATTACTATCAGAAATTTAATGTTATAAATTCTCCAAATTACGTCGCCGGAAACTACAATCAAGAACTCCGAAAAAACACCTGTCGCATTTTTTATCAGCTCGCGCGTAATGCCTAATTTTGCTGGACATTTGTGTGTGTGTGTGTGTGTGTGTGTGTGTGTGTGTGTGTGTGTGTGTGTGTGTGTGTGTGTGCATGCTGTCGTGTGTGCGTGTGTGCGTGCGCTGTGCATGCGTGGTGTGTTTGCGTGTGTGCTGCGTGCGCGTTGCGCGCGTGTGTGCTCGTGGTGTCTGCTGCATGTGTGTGCGTGTGCGTGCGTGCGTGCGTGTGGTGCCGTCGTGCGTGCGTGTGCGTGCGCGCGACGCGTGTGTGTGCATGTGTGCATGCGTGCACGTGGTGTCGTGTGGCGTGTGATGCGTATAGTGCGCGTGCGCGCGTGTGTGTGGCGTGTGTGGCGTGTGTGTGTGCGTGTGCTGGTGCGTGCGTGGCCGTCGTGTGCGTGTGGTGTGGTGTGTTGTCTGTTGTGTGTGTGGCGCGCGCGTGCGTGTGTGCTGCGTGTGCTGTGCGTGTGCGCGTGTGTGCTGTGTGCTCGTTGCGCCGCGCGCACGTAATATGTGTTGGGTGGGTGTGCATGCGTGTGTGTGCTGTGCGGCGCGCGTATGTGTGTGAGTGTGTGGCATGTGTGCGTCTGTGTGTGCGTGTGCGTGTGCGTCGTGCGTGTGCGTGTGCGTGTGCGCTGTCGCGTGTGTGTGTGGCGCGTGCGTGTGCGTGTGGCGTGTGGCGTGTGCGTGGTGCGTGTGCGTGTGCGTGTGAATGTGCGTGGCGTGTGTGCTTGTGTGTAGCGTTGCGCGTGCGCTACGTGTGGTGGGTGTGTGTGGCGTGTATGCATGTGCGGCTGTGTGTGTGTGTGCGCGCGCGTATGTGCTGCTGGGTGTGTGCATGCCCGTGTGTGTGTGTTGTGTGTGTGCTGTGCGTGCGTGTGCGCGTATGTGTGTTGTGTGCGCCTGGCGGTTGCGGTGTGCGTGTGCGTGTTGCGTGTGCGTGTGCGTGTGCCGTGGTGAGTGTGCGTGTGCGTGTGTGCTTGTGTGTGCGTGGCTGCGCAGCGTGTGTGTGGTGTGTGTGCGTGTATGCATGATCGCGCGTGTGTGTGTGTGTGCGCGCCGGTCATGTGTGTGGGTGTGTGGCATGCGTGTGTGTGTGTTGTGTGTGTGGGGGTTTGTGTGCGTTTGTGCGCGTATGTGTGTGGGTGTGTGCATGCGTGTGCGTGTGCGTGTGCGTGTGTGTGTGTGTATGTGTGATGCATTGGTGGCATGCGTCTGTGTGAGTGTGCCGTCGTGGTGCGTGTGTTGTGCGTGCGCGCGTCGTGCGTCGCGGTGGCGTGCGCGCGTGGTGTTGGCGTGTGTGTGTCGCGTGTGCGTGTGCGTGTCGCGTGTGCTGTGTGGCGTGTGGCAGTGGTGGGCAATGGTGCGTCGCGCGTGGCGCGGTGCGCCGTCGCGTGTGCTGCGGCTGCGGCGCGTGTGCGTGTGCGTGTGTGTGGCGTGTGTTGCGTGTCGGCGTGTGCGTGTGGCGTGTGCGTGTGGCGTCGCGCGTGCGCGTGGCGCGTGCGTGGTGCCGCGTGCGTGTGCGCGTGTGTGAGTGTGTGCATGCGTGCATGTGTGTGTGTGTTCCGTCGGCGTCGTGGCGTCGTGGCGTGTGCGTGGTGCTGTGGCGTGTGCGTGCGTGCGCACGTGTGTGTGGGTGTGTGTGGCGTGTATGCGTGGGTGCAGTGTGTGTGCTGTGTGCGCGCGTATGTGTGTGGTGTGTGCATGCGTGTGTGTGTGTGTGTGTGTGTTTTGTGCTGTGTGTGTTGTGTGTGTGTGTGTGTGCGTATGTGTGTGGGTGTGTGCATCGCGTGTGTGCTGTGCGTGGTGCGGTGTGCGTGGTGCGTGTGCGTGTCGGCGGTGTCGCGTGCTGCGTGTGTGTGTGTGTATGGTGTTGCCTGTGTGCATGGCCGTGTGGTGCGGGCGTGTGTGCGCGCGCGTGCGTGCGTGTGTGCGTGTGTGTGGTGCGTGTGCGTGTGTGTTCGTGGCGCGCGTGGCGCGTGTTCGTGTGTGCGGTGTGTGTTGGCGTGTGTGTGTGCGTGGTGGCATGGTGCATGTGCGTGTGCGTGTGGCGCTGCGCGTTGCGCTGTGCGCGCGCGCGTGTCGTGTGCGGCGCGTGCGCGTTGGCTGTGGCGTGTGTGTGCGTGCGTGCGTGGCGTGTGTGCGTGCTGTGTGCGCGTGCGCGTGCGTGTGGCGTGTGCGTGTGCGTCGCGTGCGTGTGCGTGTGCGTGTGCGATGTGGCGTGTGCGTGTGCGTGTGGCGTGTGGCGTGTGCGTGTGCGTGTGCGTGTGGCGTGTGGTGTGGGGCGTGTGCGTTCGCGCCAGGTGTGGCGTTCGTGGCGTCGTGTGCGTGTGTGCGTGTGTGTGTGTTGTGCGAGCGGTGTGCGTGGGGCGTGTGGCGTGTGCGTGTACGCTGTGTGTGTGTGGTGTGCGTGCGCGCGTGTGTGTGTGTGTACGTGCGTATAGTGCTGGCTGAATCCCGATGTGCACGCCGTAATGCCCCTAATACAAGAGACTCCACCCGGCTGTCTTAAGGCGTGCACGCGCCAATTGATAGGGATCACGACTCTACTGAACCTCCGCCACGCAGAAATGATCTAAACGCGACATGCACAAGAATGACTATCTCCTGGAATTGCTACAGCTCGCCGATGTTTGCCATCGAACTGATCGCAATGGCTTTGAACGAGTAACCAGTTGTGGAGGGAGGCAAGTGAGAGTCGCCGCAGAAATGTCATGTTATTACTAATGACCTTGGAACGTATTTTATCAGGCTTCTCTTTCTCGCTCGGCTCCCTCTCGTCTCTCTCGCTCTGCGCCTTTCTCTCTCTCCCCTTCTCTCTTCTCCTCGCCTGTTTTCTCTCTCTCCCTCTCTCTCTTCCTCTTTCTCTCCTCTCTCTTTCCTCTCTCTCCTGATCACAGTCCGCTGTCCTTCCCGTCTCTTTCTTCTCTCTCTGTATCATCTCTTTCTCGCGTACCCTCCTCTTCGCCTTTCCTTCTCTCGTACTCTCGTATAATTCTCTCTCTGTCTGTCCCCCGTGCTCTCTGCTGCATATATATATATTCTAAGTAAAAGTCACGCACGACCACACCCAGGTAGATAAAAACCACAGTCAAATAATAGAAATAGGGTGTCTAAAATTTTAATTAAAAGCTTTCAAGATTACATCTCTCCTTTCATCAGCGTAGCAGACACATTTATATATATAATATTAATATATATATATATATATATATATATATATATATATATATATATATATATGCATGAGCAGTGTACGTCGGTTTAGCGTTGCACGGAAGAGATAGCAGTATTTCTTTGAGAGCGATTGTGCCAAAACACCTAAGCTAATTAGCTACAGTCAATATGTAACGCCGCAGTAACTGCAAGCTCGATTCAGCAATGCATGCGTGCGTGCCGCCGCCGCTCAGGTGTTGATCACAAGTACACCGCCACGCGAATGTCTTTAAACTACCATCTCTGTGTGCCGACGAAAGGCATAGAATGTCAGAAAAATTATGAAAAACGTGTGTCGCATAGTAAATATGTACAGGCCGCCGCGCCGAATACAAATTTATTGTCGCGGGGTGAGAGCGATTTAATCTGTGCGGAAGATGCTGCTCGGCACTGCGGGCGGGGGAGGGGATGCGGCGAGGCTGCGAGGTAGCACGCAGCGATAATGTATCAGCACTCAGCGAGATCGGCTATACATGTACGTGCGTGGTGTGAGCGAGTGTGTGTAGGTGTGCGTGTGTGTAGGTGGATGGGTGTGTGCGTGTGTGTGTGCGTGTGTGTAGGTGGATGGGTGTGTGCGTGTGTGTATGTGTGTGCGTGTGTGTAGGTGTGCGTGTGTGTAGGTGGATGGGTGTGTGCGTGTGCGTGTGCGTGTGTGTAGGTGGATAGGTGTGTACGTGTGTGTATGTGTGTGCGTGTGTGTAGGTGTGCGTGTGTGTAGGTGGATGGGTGTGTGTGTGTGTGTGTGTGTGTAGGTGTGCGTGTGTGTAGGTGGATGGCTGTGTGCGTGTGCGTGTCCGTGTGTGTACGTGGATGGGGGTGTGTGTGCGTGTGCGTGTGCGTGTGCGTGTGCGTGTGCGTGTGCGTGTGCGTGTGTGTAGGTGGATGGGTGTGTGCGTGTGTGTATGTG
>NW_014577538.1:214287-226402 GCF_000485595.1 Priapulus caudatus | reverse complement strand
GGTGGATGGGTGTGTGCGTGTGTGTAGGTGTGCGTGTGTGTAGGTGGATGGGTGTGTGCGTGTGTGTAGGTGTGCGTGTGTGTAGGTGGATGGGTGTGTGCGTGTGTGTAGGTGTGCGTGTGTGTAGGTAGATAGGTGTGTGCGTGTGTGTGTGCGTGTGTGTAGGTGGATGGGTGTGTGCGTGTGTGTAGGTGTGCGTGTGTGTAGGTGGATGGGTGTGTGCGTGTGTGTAGGTGTGCGTGTGTGTAAGTGGATGGGTGTGTGCGTGTGTGTAGGTGTGCGTGTGTGTAGGTGGATGGGTGTGTGCGTGTGTGTGTGCGTGTGTGTAAGTGGATGGATGTGTGTGTGCGTGTGCGTGTGCGTGTGTGTAGGTGGACGGGTGTGTGCGTGTGCGTGTGTGTAGGTGGACGGGTGTGTGCGTGTGCGTGCGTGTGTGCGGGTACCGTGGATAGGTGTGTGCGTGTGTGTGCGTTTGTGTGTGCGTGTGTGTAGGTAGATGGGTGTGCNGGGGAGAGAGTGAGAGGGTGATGAAAACGAGAGCAGAGAGAGTGAGAAGGAAAGGACGCAGGAAGGGAGCAGGGTAGGGAGGGTAGGAATGAGTGAACGAGAGAACGAGAGGAGAGAGAGGTGCAGGAGAGGAGAGGGGAGAGACGAGAGAGAGAGCGAAGAGAGAAAGATACAGAGGAAGAAGGGATCGAACGGGACAGGGTCAGTGGTGGAAAGGATGTGACTGTGTAGCAAGAGAAAGAAAGATGATGAGTAGAGAGTCAGAGAGAGATGAATGAGAGAAAAAGAGAGAAAGATGAGGAGAGAGATAAGAGAGAGAGAGAGAGAGGAGGAGAGGAGAGGGATGCTAGATGAGAGACGTTCAAGGTCGTTACTATCAATGCTACAGTTCTAAGGAGACGCTCTCCCTCCTTCCTCTCTCTCTCTGTCTTCTGTCTCTCTCTCTCTGTTCTCTCTCTCTCTCTCTCTCTCTCTCTCTTTTCAAACACCCCATACATCCCTTGCACACGCAATACACGCTAAACATCTCAAACACGCAACGATATGCACCCCCACGGCACTTGTCGACCTACACATCACCACCACACACCCACACCACACACACCACACACACACACACACACAGCACATACACACACACACAACACACAGCACACACACATACACACACACACCACACACTCACACACACACACACACACATTACCACACTACACACTCACATACACACCCTGCACACGCACACGCACACGCACACGCAACACGCACACGCACACGCACACGCACACGCACACGCACACGCCACACGCACACGCCCACGCCCACGCACTACGCACCCACGCGCACGGCGCACGCAATACGCACACGCACACGCCACACGCACACACACCCCCATCCACGTACATCACACGGGACGATCGCACACGGCATCACATGCCATCCACCTACACATCACGCACAGCTCTACACACACTACACATCATCACACACATCCCAGTCCACCTACACATTCACGCACACTCTACACACACGCACACCATACACACTACGCACACACCGTATCCACCTAACACACAGCACACGCCACAGCACACACCCATCCACTACACAACGCCACCTAACACATCGCACACACGATACACAACGAAACGCACATCACCATCCACCTACACACACGCACACACCAATTCCACCTCACACACACTGCCCACCTACACGACTCACGCGCACTACTCCATCGCACCTACACACACGCACAACACACACACACGCCACACACGCACACACTTATCCACGTACCTGCGCCATCCATACGACCGCAGCCGACTACGCAGCCAACGCACACGTACGGGACGAGCGACGCGACCGACGCGGGAGGCACGCAACGTCCACCGCATTTCCATCTACACCACACGCACACCTACACACGACGCACACACCCATCACCTCACACACGCCACACCGGTTACCACAGCACCGGGGCGAGCAGGCAGAGGGCATCGCATGCTGGACCCGAGCTCACACGCATCAGTCCCTAGGCGGGGCACGATCGGCGAGCGTCTGCACACATGGGCGCGAGTGCGGTCCACGGCTGGACGTATCACTAGGGCGGCCGCGTAGTCGACGACGCGGAGTGGTAACGCAGGCCGGGCAGTCGCACCATTACTAGTGCACACTGCACACACATCTACGCACACACCATGATCACTAAGGCACATGCAGCGCACACCGGCTCCAGCGAGGCGACGCGCACACACCCTCCATTCAACACCCGACTACCTTCAACACACGGGGCTACGACCGCGAGCTCCTCAGTGTCGTAGCGACACCACACCGCGAGCACACACACACATCACGGAGATACCACAGTATGTGCGTCTACGATCCTACACAGCACGCAACACAACCACCACCTATTACACCCGCACACCTTACACACCCGCACAGCCTACACACACGCACACACCCATCCCCTTACACACGCCCAACCTACACACTACGCACACACCATCCACCAACACACGCACACTACACACACACTACATCACACATACACACACACACACGACACAGCCAATCCACCTTACAACATACGACGACACCCGATCAACTACACACACGCACACTCTACACACACGCACACACCCATCACCTACCCAACACGCCACCACAACACACGCACACACCATTCCACCTACACACACAACCCTACACACACGCACATCATCCATCCGACTTAACACACACGCACACACACGACGGGCACACCTCGTACCTACACACACGCCACACGCTACACACACGCAGGCACTGACCCATCCACCTACATCACACACACACGGGGCACACCCATCTACCTACACACACGCCACCCTACACACAACGCACACACCATTCCACCTACACACACTGCACTCTACACACACGCACACACTCATCCACCTACGCCACACGACACCATCACGCACACACCCATCCAGCCTCACACATCGCACACCTAACGACATCACGCCACACATCCATCCATCTTACACACACGCACAGCACACACACAACGGGACACCCGATCCAACCTGTAACTACACCATGCAGCAACTCACACCTACACATCAACCTACCCAACTTACGTCACACAGCCCAAATTCCTACTTAGGCCACAACCCCGCACACCCTACCACGACCACGCCAGAACACACCCAATCCAGCCTCAGCAACACGGCACAAGCCGTACTGACCACACGACACAGAGCCCATCGCAATTTAACGCGTGTACGAACCCCAACAGTAACCCCGCATCAAGCCGCTGATACACATCCACCAGGATACGTCTATCCAATGTCTCCGCACGTATCGAATGCACCATCAATCAGCAAAACCAGCAGCACACATACAACACGCAAAACACACATCGATCCTAACAACACTCATACGACACACAACCATCCACCTAACAAGCTACCATCTGCACACTACACGACCACGATTGCACCGACAACGATAGACACCCATCCACTACAGCAACTTTCGCCAACACCTTACAGCACACGCATCACATCCATCCTTTTCTATGTATCGCTCACACACAGCCGGGCACAGCCAGTCGCACCTTAGCAGGACGACACACACAACACGACACCTTACCAGCAGGGCACACACCCATCCACTTACACACCCGGCAGAACCTATCACACATTCGCACCGCACCCCTCATCCACCGTCGTTGATTGCTACAGGACCGGCACACCCGTCACCTGACGGAGGGCGACCGCACACGACTCCATCCACCTTACACTAGCACGGTGTGCGAGAGCTGCATCTCTAAGGCGCACGCACTGCGTTACTGACACGACGCAGGCGAACACCCATCACTTACCACAGCGCAACTACCTGACACAACAGCGCACAACACCCAGTCCACTTACACACACGCACACCTGACAGCAACCGCACCACCCATTCCCGCTGTACACACACGGTGGAAGCCTTATTCACACATGCACACACCGCATTCCACCCTGGTACACACCAGGCGCAGCGAGTCTTCACGCCCTACACACGCAAATTTTCAAATGCACACTCTCACACACACGACAAGCCCTTATACACAGCGCACTGACATACAATCCTCTCACACTTTTTTGTTGCGGACACACACCGATCGGGGGACCACACCTACACAACGAGCGCAGGAGCCCAGGTGGCCAGCCGGCTGGTACGATGCACTATCGCACGCACCTACACCACCCGCAACAACAGCCCCTCATTTACCTACTGCACACCTACACCTACAGCGCCACCTACCTTATAAGTACCACTATACACACAACTGCAACCTACACACACGGGCCCACTCTGTATGACACTATTCACACGACGCAGCACCTAGCAGTCACGCACGCACTACATTAAACATTCCTCATGCTTGCACCTACACAATCGCCACACCTTACACACCCGCTCGGACGCTCACCCTAGTGTCCCACCTACATCGACGGCGCGTGAGACCACACACACACACAACATCACTACAGCACATTTCCTACATGCACCAGGCGACAGACTCTTACACTATCCACATCGCTGATCATCACCCATCCAGCCCCTACACTTACACGCCAGCACCACATACAACCCACGCCACACCTACCATTGACCACACGCACACCAGCGCGGCATCTCACCTACACACACGCGGCGAGACCTACACCACGCCACAACCCTCCACAAGACTACAACACGGCAGCCGAGAGCAGACACACACACCACACAACGCACACACACACACACCCTAACACACGCACGGACACCGCACTTACACAGCCGCACCACCTCTACCACCACGCACATCACCATCCACTTATCACCACCGCACACCTCTACACACACGCACACAGCCGGATCCCACCTCACACCACTACCGCCAGCACTACACACACGCACCATCACCCGATCCATCTACCACACGTTTTAGATAGGCTGCCACACGCCTACAAACACGCAGCACACGCGCGTATTCACCTACATCACACGCCAACACTACACACACGCACACACCCATCCACCTACACACACGACACCTCACATCACACGCACACACTCCATCTACCTATTCACACTACGCACTAGACTCTCGCAACTAACGCACACACTCATCACTACACACACGCTGACATCCTGACACACGCGCACACACCCATCCACTTACACACACGCACAGCCGTGAGCACAGCAGCGCACACACCCATCCGAGGCGCTAGACACACGGGGCTGAGCACCTAGCACACACCGCACGACTCGTACTAGACACGCGAGGTCGACGGACACCAGCTCAGCTTCACACAACGATGGAGCGGCCTACAGCGACATCGGCACCGACTTCACGTATATATATATAATAATATATAATAAGATATATATCTATCTTTCTCTTCTCTATATATATATATATATATATATATATATATATGTGTGAGAAAAGAGACAGACAGATATATATCTCTATATATATATCTCTATATATATACATATGCACGAGCGGTTTATCGTTACACGGAAGAGATAGCAGCATTTGCTTGAGGGGTGCGTGTGCGTGTGCGTGTGCGTGTGTGGGGTGCGTGTGCGTGTGCGTTTGCGTGTCTGCGTGTGGAGGGATGTGTGGGCCGGGGTGTGTTTGAAAAAGAGAGAAGAGGAGAGCGTGCGTCTGTTGGCGCACTACTGATTTGCTCAATTATGTTATCATTTGGCTACATTGTATCATAAAGCATGTAGCATCTCGTAACATAAAGTCCAGGCAGCAGAGATATCGATATGACACGCATGTTGATATAAGATAAGTGGTTTGATATTATCAAGAGCTAATAAATATGATAAGAGTTAATAATTTATTAGCTCTTGATATTATATAATAGTAGTGCGTCTCTCTCTCTCTCTCTTTCTCTCCTCTCTCTCTCTCCCTCTCTCTCTCTCTCTCTCTCTCTCTCCTCTCTCTCTCTTTACTGATGTGTGTGTGGTGTGTGTGTGTGTGTGTGTGGCGCCCACAGGCCGTGTGATGTGTGTGTGTGTGTGCGCGGTGTGTGTGCGCGCGGGTGGTGCAGTGCGTGCGTGTGTTCGTGTGTGCGTGCAGTGCGCTGTGTGTAGTGTATGTGTGTGTGTGTGTGCGTGCGTGGTGTGTTACGCGCGTGTGGCGTGCGCGTGTGCGTGCGTGTGTGCTACGCGCGTGTTGCGTGTGTGCCTGTGTTGTGTCGTGTGCGGGTGCGGTCTGTCGCGCGCGTGTAGTTTTATTATAATGCCAATCTAACTATCGGGTAGTGTGTATAAAGTATTGATGTAACATAGTTATAACGTAGAGCACTGGACGAGCACAGACTTCCGCCAACGCAGACTGAATCTCTTAATGCTGAAATTTTGTATTAACTTAATTAATTAACTTAAGGTGGCAAACCTTACATTAATTAATTTATTTAATTTACTTTATTAACTAATTAATTGATCCCGACTTACGGTGCGATCGCTGCAGGTGGGCGAGGGCGACTGTGGTTGCCCCCTTAGCTGTGGCTTGGCGTGCTTTGTCAAGTCTACAGCCACGCGCACCTAGCGGAAAGTGACTGAAACGTGCATGGCTAAACACACAAACCCACAAACCAACACTCAAAGGACACGCCGTGTGAATAACATAATCTCGCCATAGCCCCTGCGCGGAGTAAATATGGTCGCAGTGGCTTAGATTGTGTACATTCACTGCCCTACGTATAAATTATCCATAAGCTTCATTAGTTAATTACTCCGGTCATACATCCATTACATACACACGCGCCCGCACACACATCACACCACGCACGCACGCACGCACGCACGCGACGCACCGCACGCACACACACACACACACACACACACACACACACACACATATATATATATGGTGAAGAGGAGAAAGAGAAAGGGAGACACTCGATCAATCGATCACCAGCGACTAGCGGGTTTCCGAAAAGGTTCTCTCGGACGAACATTCAATAACTTCCGAAGACGAAGCCGAAAAGCGGAGAGAATGCTTACAGAAAAAACACGCAGCGCGTGTTATTGGCATCAGGCCGCGCTACACTGGCGCCTGGCACTGAACCATGCACATATCAGATATCATCGCCTTTCCACATCACCCTGAATGAAGAACGAGCTTCTGTATATCGCGTGCGATGTCATCGATGGGGAAGATGGAAGCAATCATGTACTGGCGTGAGAGCAAAATTCATGGCCCATCTGGCAAGCTTACTTTATTTTAAGCGAGGGGGGTTTTTGTGAATTTTTCCGTATTAGGAGTGAAGTGTGCAAACGGATGCCGTTCGAAAGCGGATAATTAAAACTATTTTCCGGATATATATATATATATATATATTATTATAAATATATATATCGTGATGAGGCGTCAGGTGGACTGTGATAATTTGTCAGTATTTTTAATGCGATTTTGGGTAACGTGATATTTCATGCATTTGTGGATCTGGTTTCTTTTTCAAAAAAACACAGATTGATGTATTGCAGCGCATGTGCAGCATCATTTCATTCCGACTCATGTCATCGTGGTTGTAAAACTGTAAATCTGTAAAATGTTTGCTCGACTGGTCGCTTACCCGCGTAATGAATGCACTATTAATAGCTCATAGGAGTTTAGGTGCGCCCAGGGTACTGCCGGAACGTAACCATGATAAATAATTTGATATGATTTAGGGTTAGGGTTGAGGTTTAAGGCCTTAGGTATAGGGTTAAAGGGTTAGGGTTAGGGAGTCTAGTGCGTGGCACTCCCTAGACTCGTTTAGTGGAGTAGGCGAAAAGTCGGGTCGGCAATATATAGATAGTACAGGACGTTTCGGTATCCGGAGCCGTACCCGGTATGTTCCTGAAGTACCTGGGGACATAAGTACCGACTCTCAGCATTACTATTAGCTTAAAATCAAAATAGAATATGGTGTCGCAATTTTGAATATAGTGGCATATTTATAACACATAATTCGGTTTTGATTTAACGCTTATAAATCCATGGTGTCAGTGTGCTTTTGCTCGTTGATTATATATATATAATATAATATATATAATATAATATCATTGATATCGTCTCTAACGCATATCTAAAACATGCTGTAGAAAATGACTCAAATTCTTCGGGGTTTACTCGAGGGAAATGTTAGATCGAATTGGCGCATGTCGGCAGAGAGCAGAATCGAACCTGCTTCCGTTGTAAATAGTCGAAGAATTGTTCCCTACTGTGCTCAACGCAGATAAAGTCGTTAGGTTAGGCAGCAATGCACGTCCTGCTATATGGTTGAGGCTGTTTAAGTATTATATAGTTTATTATCGTGTATTGCTTACATTGCAATTGATCCACTGTAGATCTGCAAGAGCGTGCTAGAAGTTGACCCGCATAGGTCATGGTTGTATGAACGTATACGCAGGTAATCCTGGTCGTTCTCGGACGGCCGATACATCTGCTGCTAACACGCGGGGTGTGATTGAACTCCTGGATCCGGTGCTCTAACGAGGACGCAGATACCTGCACATTCGTGTGTGTATGCGGAGACTGCACGTACTCTACGGGACCAGTATCACGGCCGCTCGCACAGGTGTGTGTAGCGAGGAACTGACATAGATGTAATCTCATACGAATGACTATAGATATTAAGTATCGTTATGTAATGGATACTACGTTTATCCATCTAACCTGCCGTTTTTGTCACCTTTAGTTCTCGCTAACTGTCCTATCTTGCCGTGGTATACTGCACTCATATAACCATATTTCACCTTTTTTTCCTTTTGGAATAATCAATCTCATCATGATTTTTCTGAAATTATATACTGGCATTAATTGGGATACTTGTATGCGTTATACAACCATATTTCTTCCTGTTTTTTTACTTTGAATATTTAATCTTGCAATTGCCTTATATTGACATTATTTCCACGTGTTGCATAACCGTATTTCTTTCTGTTCTTCTTTGCACTCACTGTATATAACCTCGAATTGGAATCTAGTGCATGTTCCAGTGGCTCTATCGTGTGATAACAAGAGAAGTTTTCGAATGTTATCCTATCTTTTCAATAACGACTTTGCCAACAACAATGCTCTCGTGCGTGGTGCTGCGTGATTGAAGCAACACGGAATCAGAGGTAGCCAGAGCTAACGTGTGCGCCAGTGGCAGTTTCGGAGGCGCGCTCTCCGCCTCGGGCTGAACGAAACGCGCTGTTTCATCGTGCGTGGTATGACGTCCTTCGTGCCTGTCGGGTTTTTATTTGTCGTCAACACCCATTTTTGCCCTGACCGCGTTGACATTACGAATCGATGTGTCATTATTCGGATAGCCCCCACCACCACTACCAGCGAAATGCGCGTAGTCATTGCTCACATTATCACAGCAATCGCAGCCGCACGCCCCCGACTGCACGAGCACCGCCCGACACACGCGCGCGGCGCACACGCACACGCACACACAACACAGCACACACACACACTCCACTGCACACACACACACACCGAACACACACACCACAGATCAACACACACACACTTCAACACACAGACACAGCAGCACGCGCTGCTGCGCGGCACGCACACAGAGCGACGCACACGCTCAGGCACGCACGCGCACGCGCCCGCACACGCACACACACACACACACACACACACACACACATGCACACGAAGATTGAGAGAGACTTGTATACTCGCCTGAGTGAAGATATGTGTAAACATGCACATCGGTCTGCTAGCGCGATCTCAATGCGTTTAATTATCTATAACTTGATTGCTATCGGCGCGCGCGAACTGCGTCAGAAATATGCAGTATGTTTCGCGCTCTCGCTGGATGCGTTATTATTGTATAGCGTTCGTGCGCGAACCATTTGCTCGCACGCGCATCGCATTGAGAAATTAAAGTCGCGCGTTTGCATTTGAAGTCCTCTTCGCATCTGACGATATTTTTGTTGACTCGCGTAAAAATCATGCGCGCTGCGTGCCGCCATGTTTTTTGTTTTAGTCGTCGGGCTCCATCCGGCGAAGAAAAGGTCTGGGGCCGATCCGAAAACAGACCTGTCTACTGTCTGCACATTTAAAATCGGCGAGTATGCAGAATGAAAGCCAACATCCAAAACACGTATGTGCGGGGCACAATGCAGTGGGTCACGAACTGTTTTATTATTCATTCGAATGATATACGAGGCGTGTTTCTATTCAGCTGAAACAATACAGGTGCGTGGGTGCCTTTATGCGTGATCGATTGCGCAAACCGTAAAGGGTTACCAGGTAACCATGCATGCTCACCTGGCATCTGAATGGCAGCGTGACGTCATCGAATTTGAAGTGCTGTAGAACTAGTATATGTGCGTGCGTGCGCGCGCGTGTCCACTCGTACGTGCGTGCCGGCGTACACGCGCGCGCGTGTGTAGGTGTGTGTGTGTGTGTGTGTGTGTGTGTGTGTGCGCGCGCGCGCGCGTGTGCGCACGTGTGCATTACTGGAAGAGGGTTTGGCTTATACCTTACTATGGTTTGCGCTATGATGTTTGGTCTTTCGTTATAGTCGTTTGTTATGGTCGTTATGGACCTTTATGGACCGTTATGGACGGTTCGTTATGGTCTTTCGTTATATTCCGTCATAGTCTTTCGTTATAGTCTTTCATATAGACGAATTCTGGTAACCATTGCTTAAACACAATTACCGAGATGTACGCTACGAGACATGCATAATTATAGCTCATTGGTTTCTACGTGCTTCGCTTGAGGGAAGGATGGTCGAATTTTGTTATAAATTATGCACACAAATTTAGAACGCATCCGTCTAACTGTAAATCTATGTCGAGATGATCATGTATTTGCGAAACCCATGCACACGCATCTGACACACAATTACTAGTCAAAAGAAGCTAGCATGCGTTTAGGATTGCAGTGGCATCTTAGCTCTGAGTAAGATTGCCCTGTTATATGTGAGATTCGGTATGAATCCCATCCGCTCTGGTTTTTCCGGGTGCTCCGTCTTCCTTCGCTCTTGTAGGTTTATGTATTTCTGTAAGTAAGTATATAGGCATGTGTGTGCATTATGTCGGGGTGGCTATATGGATTGCTGCTGTTTTTGGTGTGGGTGTCTCTATCCCTACCTCTATCTCTATCGCTATTTCTAACTCTATCTATATCTATCTCTCTCTATCTCTCTATCTCTATTCCGCTCTCTATCTCTATCGCTATATTTTTCCCTATCCCTATCTATATCTCGATTTCTATCACTATCCCTCTCTCTATTCCTATCTCTATCTCTATCTCTATCTCTTTCTCTATATCTATATCTATATCTATTCCTCACTCTATCTCTATCTCTATCTCTATCTCTATCTCTATCTCTATCTCTATCTCTATCTCTATCCCTATATCTATCTCGCTTCCTCTCTCTCGCCTCTCTTTCTCCCTTCCGCGCTCATATTTTATTCCCAAGCTCTTAACTTCATTAGTAGCATCATATAATCCGCAGTGATTCCACGCAGCTTATGCATGGTAACGTTCGCTGCGTCTTGAACATTCCCGGTCTATCAACGTTATGTACGCAGAATCTACAGTACGCAATCTCGTCAGAGCCGTTATACTTGGTAAAGCATCAAAGTTGCTCGAGCTCTTATGATGAGACCGGTGATTTGACTGTCATTTAGCAGATAACATCAGGAGATAACATGACTAAGGATAGAATACTGGCCAGCGTACGTATTACACGATGTGCATGACTGCAGTAGTAAATAAAGCGAGTGAAGTAAGTAATAAAATGCTTTACACATTGCCACGATATTTGTGTTTGTTTACGCAAGAAGTGCCGAAGAACTGCAAATACTAGACATTTGAAAGATTAATATGAATATAAAATAAACTTGCCTATTCTACCAGCTCGCATCTACTCACACATGCAAAAAAATATCCGTGAACAATGCATATATATCACTAACGTAAATCATGTAAACTCAGTATAAAGGTAGAGCACTCGGAGAGCACAGACCTCCGCCAAGGCAGCTGAATTCTCTCAATGTGAAATTTTTTATTAATTAATTAATTAAGTGGAAAAATTAATTAATTAATTAATTAATTAAA
>NW_014577538.1:207050-214277 GCF_000485595.1 Priapulus caudatus | reverse complement strand
ACTCAAAGACACGCCGGTGAAAACATAACCTCCGCCAAGCCCCTGGCGGAGGTAACAAAGTATTTCCAGTAACAAATTTCGAGGGCATCAATTTTACGGAATGACGAAGCGGGCAAAATCATGTTACTCGTGAATTGTGAATTCTTATCGCTGCCCGCGTTATGTGCACGTACACGTGCGTGCGTGCGTGCGTGCGTGCGTGCGTGCGTGTGCGTGCGTGCGTGTGCACGTACACGTGTGTGCGTGCGTGCGTGCGTGTGTGCGTGTGCGTGCGTGCGTGTGCACGTACACGTGCGTGCGCGCGTGCGTGCGTGCATGTGCAAGTACACGTACGTGCGTGCGTGCGTGTGCGCGTGTGCACGTACACGTGTGTGCGTGTGGACGTACACGTGTGTGCGTGTGCACGTACACGTGTGTGCGTGTGCACGTACACAGAATACGTGTACATGCATATACGTATTAAACCGCGAGCGCACGCCGCACTCGAGATTTCACCGAATTTTGTCACAAATGACCTTGTGACATTTGACGTCACACAACCCCTTGGCTAATTACGAACTCGCTTATACTAGCGCTGGTAACGTGCACACTACAATTGCAGGCTATCGTACAAGTTTCTAATTTCAAATCTCGCTATTCAAACTTTGAATCTCGAATCTCGAATTTCCTATATCTAATCCGAAATCACATTGATAATCCGATAGGTCCGGAAGACTTTTAATAATTAGATTTGTTCTCGAATATCCAATTTAGAATGATCCTTTTGGGCTTTCGTGCGATCGCAACAATGTTCTTATACACTAAATGAATCACGGCACGCTTTTCTTGCGTATAGGAATTGGAGCTGTGTGTGAAAAAGACAGTTGGGTTGAGCGCAAACACATCCAGTCTGTGCGCAGGCACCAATGCATTCCAGATGAGTTATCATGCATACGGGCTTGACCAGGCCGCTTGCCCCTGTTTCAATCTTGTTCATACTCCTCACGCACCTGCCTCTAGATCTGGGTCTGCTTTACACACGAGGTATTGTATATTCGTAAAAGATTAGTATATTCGAAGATTAGTATATTCGACGATGTATATTCTCACGTTTGCTTTAGTTTTTACTGTCACGTCGAATTTGCAACCACGTACATTGTCACCTTGCATTTGCTAAGTGGTAGGTAGACTTGTGACAGTGTGCCCGGGGCCGGACAACGACTAGTATTGCATTAATGTCTCTCGGCTGCGAATTTCACCAGCAGACGTCTCACTGGAGAAAGGTGGGGAGCGACGGCGGAGTAAGGTGTGGAAAGGATGGAGGTTAAAAGGTGGGGCTGGAAGAGAAAGCCTTTCTCTTGCAGCCCCACCTTTATCCTCCATCTCTATCCTCAGAAAGGTAGGATCTAGGAGACGGCCAGCAACAGATGTGCATCGTAAAATCAGACCTAAAATGTTTATTTTACTCGCAGCATCGCGCCACTCTATTCTCCACCTATGTTAATGCACATAAGAACGGCTGGCCGCCGTTGACAGCCAAAATAATTTTAATATTGTACATGAACGATGGCGTGCGGGTCGCTCGTTTGGACCACGTGCTTAAAGGGAGAGTTTACTCTAGGTTCTAGAGTTATTTTCAGCTAATTTAGGTTATAATTACGCTACATAAAAAGTTTCATGGTTCAATTACCATTCGAAATATTATTAAAAAATGTTTTAAAACTAACGACTACAGTTTGATTACAACGACGGTGGCGCCACTCAAAGCGCACGATCTGATAAGTTGCGCAAAACCACTTTCCAGCCAAGGGCTACAGACCGAGGGTGTTTCTTATTTATTCATTTAAAAGCAAAAGGATTGTAATATCTTATAAACGACATATAGTTTCAGTTATAATATGGATAAATTTGCCCTAAAATGAATATCGTTCAGTTAAATAGCATTTAGGTATAAATATAATTGCACTTTTGTGATTAGCCCTCGGTCTGTAACCTGCAAAATAAATTGTCAAATACGCAACGTTTTCGAGGTGGCAGCACGGTCGCGGGTGTCATGGCGCCGTTCAAATTTCGTAGCGTTGATGTGTAAATATTTATAACAATTAAATTGGGTATCTGGTAACAAATACGTGTGGGTATAGACGATTTGTTATACAGTAAGTACAGTTGTATGCAGTAAAATCCTAGAGGCTACTGTCCCTTTAAAAATGGGAGCGGCAATGCCGAAGGAGATGTGCATGGTAAAATCTGATCTCAGAATTTCACTTCAGTCGCAACATCCCGCCATTCTCTCCCACTATGCTAAAGCATATGAGCAATTGCGTGTGGGTCGCTTGTCGCCTTAGCCACCCAGAACAACGCTTTTCCACCTTATCTTACGTGCGGGAAAAGACAATCACATTGGCTAAGGAGATGTGCATGGCAAAATTCGATCTCAGATATCCTCAAATAATTCTCCTATATTGAAGTTATAGTCAAAATCAGATGACCGGCCTAATGCAATACCGGGCCGGCTCCACTGCCAGGGCGTGTAAGTTACCCGGTCGCGCTGTTATATTAGGACTATAACGAAAAATATTCAAAACATCATGTAGTACCCGTGTGCAAGGTTTCTCATACTCAAGTGTGCACAATACATGTGCTTTTCGCATTACTATAACATGGGGGATATAAATGCATGGCCTACTTTGTCAGTCATAAATTTAGGTTACGACTATATAATAATAATAATAATAATAATAATAATAATGACTTTTTTTAATTTGCAAATGTGATTTAATCAAATAGATGTCAGCCGGATGGCATTTCTTTGAGAATTAAAAATGTTCTTGGTGAGTCATGCTGCGTACGGACTGTTTTGCGTTCGGCATTTTTCTTGAACATTCGCCTGCATCGCCATGGCAATGCGTATTGCTTTTATTGAAACGGTTAGGGGCGTATGCAGTATTATTACTTGGCTGATAGATGAATGAATTCTACAACAATAGCACTGACAATTTGCAAAAACGGAAATTAAAATGAAATGCAATCGACTAGGTTTGTACAAAAATTCTTCGGATGAAAGAAGAAGTACGTACAGATGCACACACGAAACACGATTACGAACGCACGTACGCACCCTCCCATGCACACCCACACACACACACACACACACACACACACACACACACACACCACACACACACACCACACACACACGCACACACACACGCACACACAACGCGCGCGCAACACACACCACACACACACACACACACACACACTCACACACACACACAGGTAAGAAAGAGAAAGAATGGAGAAGAGAAAGGGAGAAAGAGAGAAAAAGACGGGGAAAGAGAAAAGAAAGGGAGAGAGGGAGAGATAAGAGGGGAAAGAAGAAAGAGAGAGAGCGAAAGAAGGAAAATCGAGAAAGAAAAGGACTAGGTTTGTACACAAATTCTTCGGATGAAAGAAGAAGTACGTACAGATGCACACACGAAACTACGATTACGAACGCACGTACGCACCTCCCATGCCAGCCCACAACACACACACACACACACACGCACACACCACACACGCACCGACACACAACACGACACACTCACACCACTACGCACATACAGCCAACACACGCAACACACGAACGCACACACACGCGCGCGCACACACACACACACACACACACACACACACACACACACACACACAGGTAAAGAAAGAGAAAGAATGGAGAAGAGAAAGGGAGAAAGAGAGAAAGAGACGAGGGAAAGAGAAAAGAAAGGGAGAGAGGGAGAGATAGAGGGGGAAAGAAGAAAGAGAGAGAGCGAAAGAAGGAAATCGAGAAAGAGAAAGAGGGTTAGACAGAGAGGCAGACGAACAGCCGGGCGGATAACATACGCTAGAAAAAACTTCTATGACATCCGAATTAAACAGGGTTAAAATATCGCAGTCTATGCCCGAACATTTCTATATCCACTAGTTCTCTATGCGAACCAACCGATGGTCGCAAGTACCCACAGCCCACAGTTCAACCACGGTAATTTGTGTAAACATTCTCTGCGTAGCTTAGAAAAATATTTTTTCAGATAATGTGTTTGTTTCGTATGACATCGTCGATTTTACCAGACGTGTCGCATCGAATCACATCGGAAAGGCAGCTGCATGAAAGAATTAGATGGCCAGGGGTGCTGTAACGGGTTATGTTTTACATCTTGCCAGGTCACGACAGGCGAGAGAGGTGACTATTTGGCTAAGCCTTTGCCTCAGCCTTTTTCTAAGCCTAGCTAAGCCTAAGCCTAAGCTTTTGCCTAAGCCTCATTATCAGTAATTAAATAAGTCGTGTCGAGTTTTTCAGCAAAAATTACAAAGAATAATTTTTATATCCATTATTTTAGTTGATACATAGAGTAATAAGTTGATTAAGTTTAAACAGTATTAATAAAGCACAACTCGCAGAAAAGTAAGTCTGCAAAACACCTCCCTAAAATGCTTGGCTTATAAGCGGTAACGAACGTGATGTATTTCCAGTTTGCTACGTATAGCCCAGCTGTATTGCCCAGGCGTAGTTGCTATGTATCGCCCAGCTGTGTTGACATGCATGAATAAGTATAGGTACTTTGCTCTCGTGGGATAAAGAGTTTCGAATCGTGTAAATACTAGCTGGCACACTATCCATGGGTCCACACAAGTCAAAATAGGTGTTCCTATCATAGCGTTTTTGCCGACAAGAAGTTTTTACGACTAAACTTGCATGTGTTACTTTTGCTGAGAGGGTCTATGTCCCCCGGGGTACAGCCGGAACGTACTCTGGGTACGGTCCGGTAAACCGGAACGTACCCTGGTACTATTTAATATGCCGGACCGTACCTCGCCTACTCCACAAACGAGTCTGGGGAGTCGCCTACGCCTACTCCCTAACCCTAACCCTAACCCTAACCCTAACCCTAACCCTAACCCTATGGCGTACGGTCCGGATCATACCGGAACGTACCCTTGCGCACGTATTTGATATTAGGTTAGTTATTAGGTTAGGGTTAGAGTTAGGTTAGGGTATAGGGCAGGGGTGGGCAAACTGCGGCCCGCGCGGCCGCATGCGGCCTGCTACGGGGTTCTGTGCGGCCCGCGGAAGCCTGCCAGCAAAATAAAAAATAAATAATAAAAATAAAATAAAATAATTTTTTTTTCTTTATAAATCAATAAATTTTGTGAAAGTTCAAACATGTTTGTTGCTTGAACCGAGGCTGACTTTTTTCATTGTCATACAGATTAGTGTTCTAATTGTCTCTGGTTTCTTCGGCTTCTGTAAACGCCATTTCAGGCTAATTAATTGGCTTCAGAGTGGTGGACCTTGAGGCGAAACGCACGTATTATCTTAGAGCGCCCACCCGATTTTAAAAGGTGCGGCCTTTGACTTTTCATGGCCCTTGATGCGGCCTCGCTTTGAAAAGTTTGCCCACCCCTGGGTTAGGGTTAGGGTTAGGGTTAGGGAGTAGGCGTAGGCGACTCCCCAGCACTCGTTAGTGGAGTAGGCGAGGTAACGGTCCGGCATATTAAATAGTACAGGGTACGTTTCCGGGTTTACCGGACCGTACCCAGAGTACGTTCCGAGTACCCCGGGGGACATAGACCCTCTCAGCAAAAGTAACACATGCAAAGTTTAGTCGTAAAAACTTTTCTGTCGGCAAAAACGCTATGATAGGAACGCCTATTTTGACTTTGTGTGGACCATGATAGTGTGCCAGCTAGTATTTACACGATTCGAAACCTCTTTATCCCACCGAGAGCAAAGTACCTATACTTATTCATGCATGTCATCACAGCTGGGCGATACATAGCAACTTACGCCTGGGCAATACAGCTGGGCTATACGTAAGCAACTGGAAATACATCACGTTCGTTTACCGCTTATAAGCAAGCATTTTAGGGAGGTGTTTGCAGACTTACTTTTTGCGAGTTGTGCTTTATTAATACTGTTTAAACTTAATCAATTATTAACTCTATGTATCAACTAAAATAATGGATATAAAAAATTATTCTTTGTAATTTTTGCTGAAAAACTCGACACGACTTATTTAAATTACTGATAATGAGCTTAGGCAAAAGCTTAGGCTTAGCTTAGCTAGGCTCTTAGAAAAAGGCTGAGGCAAAGGCCTTAGCCAAATAGTCACCTCTCTCGCCTGTCGTGACCTGGCAAGATGTAAAACATAACCCGTTTACAGCACCCCTGGCCATCTAATTCTTTCATGCAGCTGCCTTTCCGATGTTGATTCGATGCGACACGTCTGGTAAATCGACGATGTCATACGAAACAAACACATTATCTGAAAAAATATTTTTCTAAGCTACGCAGAGAATGTTTACACAAATTACCGTGGTTGAACTGTGGGCTGTGGGTGCTTGCGACCATCGGTTGTGTTCGCTATAGAGAACTAGTGGATATAGAATGTTCGGCGCATAGACTGGCGATATTTTAACCCTGTTTAATTCGGATGTCATAGAAGTTTTTTCTAGCGTATTGTTATCCGCCCGGCTGTTCGTCTTGCCTCTCTGTCTGAACCCTCTTTCTCTTTCTCGATTTCCTTCTTTCGCTCTCTCTCTTTCTTCTTTCCCCCTCTATCTCTCCTCTCTCCCTTTCTTTTCTCTTTCCCTCGTCTCTTTCCTCTCTTTCTCCCTTTTCTCTTCTCATTCTTTCTCTTTCTTTACCTGTGTGGTGTGGTGCTGTGTGTGTGTGTGTGTGTGTGTGTGGTGGTCGGCGCGCGCGTTCTGTGGTGTGCTTGTGTGTGCGTGCGTGTGTGTTGCTGCTGTGGGTGTGAGTGTGTGTGGTGTGTCGTGTGCGTGTGAGCCGGGCGGGGGTGTGTGGTGTGTGCGTGTGTGTGTGTGTGTGTGTTGGGTGTGCATGGGAGGTGCGTACGTGCGTTCGTAATCGTGTTTCGTGTGTGCATCTGTACGTACTTCTTCTTTCATCCGAAGAATTTTGTACAAACCTAGTCCTTTTCTTTCTCGATTTTCCTTCTTTCGCTCTCTCTCTTTCTTCTTTCCCCTCTATCTCTCCCTCTCTCCCTTTCTTTTCTCTTTCCCCGTCTTTTTCTCTCTTTCTCCCTTTCTCTTCTCCATTCTTTCTCTTTCTTTACCTTGTGTGTGTGTGTGTGTGTGGTGTGTGGTGTGTGGTGTGTTTGCGCGCGCGTGTGTGTGCGTGTGTGTGTGCGTGTGTGTGTGGTGTGGGTGTGATGTGTGTGTGTGTTGTGCGAGCTGACATTAGGACGC
>NW_014577538.1:203700-207025 GCF_000485595.1 Priapulus caudatus | reverse complement strand
GGGTACGTTCCGGCAGTACCCTGAGGGACATAGACCCTATGAGCGTTACGCTGGTGTATTGCGAATATATTCTGGTGGTTATACGTGCCAGGCTAATCTTAGTAGTTGTTTGCCTGTTACACCAGTATCCACTGGAGAGAGAGAGAGAAAGAGAGAGATTACGTCCTGTGTTTATATCACGAAGCAACACTGACCGAGTGTCGTCCCACTAGTAGTAGAAGTACTTCCTATTTCTTGACAGAGGTCTACTGATAGCATGTTATTATATAAATATATGCCAGAATACGTCTTCCCCATTTTAAATGCATAAATATTGCAAAATATTATTATTTTCGGGAAATATTGCGCATAAGCGAGCACCGTTTTAGGCGTGCAGTACGGACTGAAGACAACTGAATAATATAGCTTGCTAAAGGAGAGAGGGAAGGAAGACTGAGAAAAGGTAACAGGGAAGATAGCTGAGGGGAGGTCGAAGAAGAAGGAGGCTGAGCGAGGGACAAGAGAGACAAGGGGATGGATGGGAGGGATGAAGTAAGAGTTTTGCACCCTAAACACAGGTCACTGATAACAATTTATTACACAAATCCTTGCTGTGATACACCCTAACCATATAAAATGCATATTCATCACAAAATATAACTGCTCTGGTGAGATATCGCGTATGCGCCAACACATTAACGTAGCCACGTTATGTACTGACTGGCAGAAACAGCGGACACCTTACATGCAAGGTCTTCTTCCTATTTCATAACGAAGGTCTACTGATGAAATGATATCATGTGCATCTATGCTAGCATAACTCCTTTTTATTTCAAATACATAATGCCTGCAAATTATTATTCATTTCGGGAGATATTGCGCATGCGCGAGTACAATTTTAGGATGAAGTAGGGGTTTTGCACCCTACAGGCTAGGGCGCTTTCCCAATTATAAACACAGATCTCCTGATAACAATCTGTTACATAAATCCATGCTGCATGAGATACCCCTTAATCATATTAAATGCGTATTCGTCACAAAATACAACTGCTCTGGTGAGATATCGCGCATTCGCCAACATTCGAACGTAGCCAGATTGTGTACTGTCTGGTATATGCAGCGGCACATTACATGCAAGGACTTCTTCCTATTTCTCAACGGAGGTCTACTGATAAAATGTTATCGTGTAAATCTATGCTAGCATAACTCCTCTTCATTTTAAATGCATAATTATTGCAAAATATTATTCTTTTCGGGGGATATTGCGCATGCGCGAATACAATTTTAGAATGAGGTAGGAGTTTTGCACCCTACAGGCTAGGGCGCTCTCCCAATAATAAACACAGATCTAATGATAACAATTTCTTACAAAATTCTATGCTGAGATACCCCCTAACCATATTAAATGCGTATTCATCACAAAATACAACTGCCCTGGTAAGATATTGCGCATTCGCCAACATTCTAACGTAGCTAGATTGTATACTGACTGTTGTATGCAGCTGCACCTTACATGCAAGGACGTCTTCCTATTTCTTAACGGAGGTCTACTGATGGAATGTTATTATGTAAATCTATGCTAGGATAACTCCTCTTCATTTTAAATGCATAATTATTGCAAAATAATATTTTTTTCGGGAGATATTGCGCATGCGCGAGAACCGTTTTAGGCGTGCAGTACGGACTGAAGACAACTGTATAATATAGGTTGCTGAAGCAGAGAGGGGAGTAGGATAGAGGAAAAGTGACATGGAAGATACCTGAGGGGAGGTCGAAGAAGAAGAAGGCCGAGCGAAGGACAAGAGAGACAAGGGGAAGGACGGGAGAGGGTGAAGTAGGAGTTTTGCACCCTACATGCTAAGGCACTCTCCCAATTATAAACACAGATTTACTGATAGCAATTTATTACATAACTCCATGTGGAGATACGCCCCATTCATATTAAATGCGTATTCATCACAAAATATTACTGCTCTGGTGAGATATTGCGAATGCGCCAACACACTAACGTAGCCACGTTATGTACTGACTGGCATAAGCAGACACCTTACATGCAAGGTCTTCGTCCTATGTCATAACGGAGGTCTACTGATGAAATGATATCATGTACATCTATGCTAGGATAACTCCTCTTCATTTTTAATACATAATGTTTGCATAATATTATTCATATCGGGAGATATTGTGCATGCGCGAGCACAATTTTAGGATGAAGTAGGAGTTTTGCACCCTACAGGCTAGGGCGCTCTCTAAATTATAAACACAGATGTACCGATAACAATTTACTACATAAATTCATGCTGAGATGCCCCCATAAACATATTAAATGCGTATTCATTACAAAATGTAACTGCTCTGTTGAGATATTGCGCATGCGCCAACATACTAACGTAGCCAGATTGTATACTGACTTGTATATGCAGCGGCACCTTACATGCAAGGACTTCTTCCTATTTCTTAACGGAGGTCCACTGATAGAATGTTATCGTGTAAATCTATGCTAGCATAACTCCTCTTTATTTTAAATGCATAATTATTGCAAAATATTATTCTTTTCAGGAGATATTGCGCATGCGAAAGCACAATTTCAGGATGAAATAGGATTTTTTTCTCCCTACAGCCTAGGGCGCTCTCCCAATTATAAACAGATCTACTGATAACAATTTGTTACATAAATCCATGATGAGATACCCCCTAACCATATTAAATGTGTATTCGTCACAAAATATAATTGCCCTGGTGAGATATTGCGCATTCACCAACATTCTAACGTAGCCAGATTGTGTATTGACTGGTATATGCAGCGGCACCTTACATGAAAGGACGTCTTCCTATTTCTTAACGGAGGTCTACTGATAGAATTGTATCATGTAAATCTATGCTAGGATAACTCCTCTTCATTTTAAATGCATAATTATTGCAAAACAATATTATTTTCGGGAGATATTGCGCATGCCCGAGCACCGTTTTGAAACACAATTTTCGCCTTATGTAGGCAGACTTGCAGTGAGTATCCCTTACGTTGCGATTTTTTCTAGTAGAAATATCCGCCGCGCAGTTCAGATTTACACCCGGCGTTGCTGGTCGTATCTCATCATCAGACACACGATTGCGGTCGGCCTGGATCTGCGCATGCGCAGCAGTCTAGCCCCGCATCAATATGCGTCACGACGCCGCGTCTAGTAACGTGAGCACGCATTCGCAATCTTCTCTCTCTCTCACTCTCTCACTCACTCTTCCACTTCCCCCTCCATCTATCTAACACTCTCTCACTCACTCACTCACTCACTCACTCACACTCTCTCTCTCTCTCTCTCTCTCTCTCTCTCTCTCTCTCTCTCTCCCT
>NW_014577538.1:193926-203246 GCF_000485595.1 Priapulus caudatus | reverse complement strand
GGGAGAGAAAGAAAGGGAGAGAGAGAGAGAGGGCGAGAGAGGGGGTGGGAGAGAGAGAGAGAGAGAGAGAGAGAGAGAGAGAGAGGGAGAGCGAGGGAGAGAGAGGGGGCAGGCGAGAGGGAGAGAAGGAGGGCGAGAGATAGAGCGGGGGGAGAGAGATAGTGAGTGAGTGAGTGAGTGAGAGAGAGAGAGAGAGAGAGAGTGTGAGTGAGTGAGTGAGTGAGTGAGAGAGAGAGAGAGATAAAAAAAAAAGAGAGAGAGAGAGAGATGAGAGAATCGCGTTAGCTCTACTCCGTTCTGCCATCTAACACGGATGACGTCTTTCTTTCTTTTTCTCACTCACCGCGGGAACGACGCGCTGTGATGTAAATAATACAGAGAAGCGAAGAAGCACATGGCGGTGATCTGAGGGACTTGATGGCGGTGTAGGATGGTTAGGCTAACCTAGGCAACCCCGGTAACTATCTCACGACGCTGACCCTCAGACGTGCCGAGAACAGTAACAAGTGAACATGCATATAGATGGCGCCCGCAGACGTTCAGCGCGCTTAAACTAGAGATACTTAACCTAGAGATGGAAGTGAAATAATGGGTCTCTGTGCATAACTAGCTTAGGATCCCTTAATTAACAAGTTAGTAGGGAATCCTAGAATGAAATTAGCTCTTAAAGACGCATTCGATTCGGCTCATCCCATATTCAAATGTTCTATTGGCTATTTCATTCAGTAGCTAGGAGAGGAGGTAAAACAGAGCTTGGCGGTTTTCTATTACCCGCAGAGAATAGTAGATGGAAATAACGCATAAATTCGGCATGTAAACTTTGCTCACTTTTCTGACACTACACTCGATAGATTCCTGGCAGACGGGCCCCGCCTTCTCGCAGGCGAATGACCACCTCATCAGCTATAGCCAGGCAAATTCGTCATCCCAGTACAGAGGAAACCCGCGATCATAACGCTATAACAGAGATCCAAAAATACGGCCGCGCGTAAAATGCGAGGTCTCGCTTTAGCGCGATAAATCAAATTTTAAAAGAGCGATCGAAGAGAGGAAAGAGGAGCAAAGGGGGGGGGAGCAAATAATGATCGCGTTCTATTCGAATTCGCGTCCTTGCGGGGCGCGGTATAGCGGGGTTCCGTTGTGCATGAATAGACTAAACTTTGCCACGGCCATCGGTGTCTTCGCTGAGAAGAGCACGGATATCCACCAGGTATCATAGTTGTGCACGTGCATGCCCGCCTGCCTGCCTGCCTGCGTGAGTGCCTGAGCGCGCGCGTGCCTGCTTGCGTGCGTGCGTGCCTGCTTGCATTCGTGCGTGTGCGTGTGTTGTATGTATGTATGTGTGTGTGTGTGTGTGTGTGTGTGTGTGCGCGTGTGTGTGTATGTGTATGTGTATGCGCGCGCGTGTGTGTGTTCGTGTGGGCTTGTGATCGCTTACGTTCAGACCTCTGGACGCGACCTGATGCGACTCGGTTTTATTCGCACAGACTATATATATGTATCGCATGCGTGCCTAATGATTTATACGCGCGGTTGGCCACATAAACATGGCATGACATGTCAGCGGCTGGGTTTCCAGGCAGCAGTAGCGCCCCGAGTTAATACAGAGAGCCGACAGACGCTCAGTATAGTCTGTTAAACATCAGCGCATGCGCTCAGCCTTAGTAACATTCAGGAAATATTATCACTGAATCATTAGAATTTCTCGTGGGAGGAAATAATTGTTGCAGCCCAGAGCAGGTGTCATTTATCCTGTCGTAGTGGTGTAATGAAGTAAATATCGAATTATTTAACCTAGTATAAAACCTAGCGACACGGGTCGTTTAACTTAAGCAGCATCACGGCACAAGTTATTTTAGTCGACAAATAGCAGTCAAGGCAACAAGCGAAGGACGCCACCCAGCCATCCTGAGAAACTGAGTCACTGGAACACGAGTAAAAGTTATCACCCACGACGGCAGAGTGACAGTTTAGTACCTATAGAAGGACATCACACTTTGATGTCGCATGCCGACTGATGAAGAACAAATAACGAATACCGCCGACAAATGTGAACTATGTGAACTATGAGAACATAAATCGAACTGCCGCGATTCCCACACCAGATTCAAGAAGCATCCACAGCTTCTTACCTTCAGTCACCCATAAAAATGTTGGAGATGACGACACGTCTTGCACCACCATCGTCAACAAGGCCTTGACCACGCTCGGGCCACGCATGCCTCCAGAAGCATAAATACCGACCGAATTGGACAGAAAGACGGAGACAGTTCCACGGTGCCTGACAGTTCACGACGCTGTCAGCACCGCACTGCTCTCACCTGCTCTCGTCACCACGCTACCGTCGCTGCTGGACATCACTGACTGAGGACCTGTCTGCTGCCTGCGACCTGCAGGACTCCACGCTCGTAAATAGGAACTGCATTTGTAAACCAGTCGCTTGTCTGTAAGTGCCTGATGTATAAGATGTTAGCCTGCGTAGGCATTGTTGACCTGCGTAGCATTTGTAACGCGTATTTACTGGTTGGCCTGCGTAGCCACCTATGTATTGTATGTAATTGTCAATATGATGTTGATTATTAAAGAATAGAGTAACCGTAGTAATTCTGTGGTTATAGCATTATACTGCCTCTGGCTTAAGTGCAATAGCACACGTATCTGTTGTACAAACGAACCTGGTTACACTAAACGATTACACGTGCCTGTTACACGTAACATACGAGCTTCTTTATAGTGGAGGAGCGAGCCCGACGCTAAACGTGAGGCGTGTGCAAGCCTAATTTCAAATAAATTTAAAAAATAAGAAAAAATTAATAAGAAAATTTTTAAAAATAACTAAAAAAATAACTAACTAAAAAATGCAACGCAACTCGACTCACACCGCGACAAGTTTCTACTTCTGAATGAATACTTCTGATATTTTTCTCGTTTCAATCCCGTCTGCGACCTCTCGATTTATTTTGCCGTCTGGATCCCTCGTGGAATAGAGGCATCCGCAACTGCGTAGTTTTGGTTTCTGTGATGGGGGAGGTTGTTTTTCCGGGGGTTGTCGGCCCAACCTTTCGATGGGAGTGACAAGAGGTCCCATCGATACACATGACGTCGAACTGAAACTAATCGCGTTGCGTCGCCACACTCGAGGGCACAACAGCAGCGACCAGGATGGAAAACAAGCTGCAGACTGTTTACTCTCAAGACGCTATTGCTAACCATTAGGCCGCCGTTCCTCCGGGACCAGCATCTTGGCAACTTTGACACGAACTCTAATTACCATTCCGTGCGGTCGTCCATATATATATATATATATATATACCGACCTAATGCCGAATTCCCAAATAAGAAGAACAGCAAGATGGCCGCATGCACACGCACCGCACAATCAGCGTAAGTAGAGAATTGTGCGAGAAAACGAAGGAGAGACGAGATGTACGTCTTTCTCAATGAAGTCAACATGCAGGGTCGCATCAACGCTGCTGCTGCTGCTGCTGCTGCTGCGGTCGCATCCGCACCTGATGCAGCTGTGATGCTCGGCGAACGGCTACATCGATGACGATGACGATGACGATGACGATGACGATGACGATGACGATGGCGATGACGATGACGATGACGATGACGACGGTGATGGGAAATATAGCGGATCGTCAGCAGAGAGTCACTGGTCGGCGATGAACGCGATATTACCAGTCAGGGACGCGTCCGTCCGAATTACCGCACCGCACCGCTCGACGTTAATATATCAAAAGGTTCAATCCCTAAGCAGATTTCTAATGCGGCCGCGGGAAATTTCCCGATAATGATTTCGCGAGAATGCACGTCGGAACGAGCAGCAGCTAGTCCGACTCATGTTTCGGGAAACTCGCATATCGAGGCTGAGCCACCGCGGTCACAACACGGCCGCAGATATAAACGCGTGGACAGATGAAAGAGTAGACGGCGCGAGGAACATACGTTACATATAGAAAGCTGCGTCGCATACGTCCTGTGAGATTTGATGAGCAACTGAACTGAGTTGGAATGCTTAGCGCACACCGACCGCATTTACACGCTCTCTGAATATACATAGAAGCATTCACCACGCAGTAGGATGTGTAGATCAACGCGTGCAGACTTCACAGACTATACGGCTTCATGGACCGTTATCGGTGGCCATGGTGCTTCCACCTCTTACTATGAGAAGTAAATAATACGCGTACGTTGGTAGTTTATACAGTTTATACTATAAAAAATTACGTGGTCTCTTATTATTTATTCCTGGTACAATCTTAGTCATGCTACCAGTAGATTGTATCACGTAAAAGTTTATTCATTTACAATAAATAAATAAATAAATAAATAAATAAGAAAATAAATGAATAATTAAGCAAATAAATACATAATTAAGCAAATAAATAAATAAATAAAGGGAATTCATAAGGATAATAATACGCTATTTTACACTGATCGAGAAAGTATAGGTTCCGAACATCCAAAACCCACCGTTAACAACAGCCCGAGGTCAATCGACGCTGGACGCATATTAACTTGGAACATTTTCGAACTCCTTCAGAGAATTCTCTCCATGCACGACGGCGAGAATAGAAGGTTTTACGGCGAAGGCTTGGTAATAACGTTTGACAACGATAGATTGAATGTGTAAACAGTATCTCTGCCGACTCAAGAGCAGTTATAGTCAGGGTTGACCAATCTAGTATTTGTCGCGCAATAACACTCTCCTGATATTGAATGTGGCAGAGTTACAATATGTTGACAAAAGAAATATATTGATTCGTAAATATATATATAAGAAAAACGAAGAAATAGAGAGATATAGGGGAAAAAGTACGAGCAATAATATGAGAGCATATTAATCTATTGAAATCCCGGGAGATCTAATATGATCCCCCATGGTTCATGTAAGGAAATATTATGTGTACCACACTGCAATGAATTATATAAGTAAAATTTACAGGTATTATGTAAACGTGTAAAGCGTAAATTAAAAGTTTAGAAGCGCGTTAAAATAATTAAAACGTTTGGAAGCTTATATGATACATTTTGCCACTGGTAAGCTATACCTCACTATTACAGCTAGACTATGGATTTCCAAATAACACAGTTCCCCCCAAACTCCTCTATAATGATGTATGTAAGATTCTGATAACATGGTCACATCATTAGGTACATCTTTTCTACTCCATCGAAAAAATCTCGATTTCTGTTTTGAATTTCATGTTGCGTTTTCTTGTTATATATATATATATATATATATATATATATATGCGTGTGTGTGTGTGTATTCTCATTTAGAGAAAAACACAAGTACATCCATCTGGTGTCTTTTAACGAGCCTACGTTCGACGCAACACGAGATCATGTAGACTAGCACGAACGACTCGATCTCTACCTTGGTTCTAATTATTTTTACCTAGCGAGAAAATTACTCGAGTCGGGATGCAGCGGAGGGAGGGTCACGTGATTACAGCTTCGGGCAGCGCCGTGTGCTGGCGGGGCGTGCCAATTACGTACCGGATAAATAGTCCGACGCGCGCCACCTAGGATTAATTAGACCCAGCATTGCCGTTGGCCGTTCTCCGTGTGGATACTCGGGTAACTGTAGTAAACAGTAAATCATTGCGTTAGGGATAAAACGGCCTCCCCCCCCCCCTGAAGCGCGGACGCATTTTTCCGAAGAGGCAGCGAGGGGGGCGTTGTTAAGATTCACGCGGCGACAGTCGGCGCAGTAATACGATAAGATGGATGCGACGAAAAACCGTTACGGCTCACGAAAACTCATTCGGCCGAGGTTAGTTAGCCGCGGCAGCCGATAGAAATGTTCGCCAGCTCAGAGAGACAAACTTCGCTGCTTATAGTAGTTTCGCATGCGGGGGAGCGCGCGCGCGCGAAGAAAGAAAGAGAAGTCCAACTCTCGCTTTAACAGCTTTTCATTAGCGTGGCGATCGGGCGTTGCGGGCATTGCTCAGGTGAAAAGAGTCTCCGAAATAGAATATCAACTATTGGGTTCTAGCTGAGCGTGGTAGCCTGCACATTTTTTTCAGTGAAGCCGCCTCTTTTTATCGAAGGGAAATCATCTATTCAGAAAAACGGGAAATGTTCCCTCGCGCGTACGCCTACGCAGACAATCATGGAAGCAGAATTATAGCGAACACGCGAGCCTGCAATGTGTGCGTGTACATCCTTCCGTCAAGTCGCGCGTTTATAATTTACTGTACAACGAGCAGTAGAGTGAGCGAATGAGCTTCTGAGATCATTATCTGATTATGTTGTTAAAGCGACGTTGCAACGATCTACAGGAGACGTAAAGAAAAATATAATTAGGACAAATTTGTTTATGAACTTGTCGTATATCCACGTAAAGAGCGACCGCGGGGATATATTTGGACATGTTGGTACGAATTTGTACACTTTTACTTGTAATAATACTGTCGTTGTCTGCCCCGCGACCAGACGAGAATAGTGCAGTACCGCCTACTACTAGAACAACCCCTATTAAATGATGCTGCATGTTTCCTGAATGACGGCAAAAATTGGTTTGTCGCTTAGCTCATATAGACTTACTGAATGTTCGGCTTTCATATTTACGTTCTAGAAGCGTGGAGAATGTGAAGAGTTTTAACGAAGCCAAATATCTCGTTACATTTTTGTAGGACTACTATGGAACGTATATTTATGTCCACTCCGTGTGATTACAAAAACAAATGTTTTCCACTTATAGGTTGATGATAAACAAGAAGAACATAGATATTTACCATCTCTTTGCTAGTTAAACTGACGCAATACCATAACAACACGGTGTTATGTGTTTAATCGAGCAGCTAGCAAACATTTTAGTCAACTACGCATTTCACAATGGCGAGTACAAAACTCGCATTATAAAATTAAACGTGCTGCCTGATTGTAGACAGCCTTTGTTTTACAAAGAAAAGAATACGTCAGTTATGCCTTCAGCTGCATCAATACAATTCAAAGGGACTTGTTCACTCGCGTATTCAGTGTGGAAGCAGAACTCGCGGGGCATTATGCCCTGAAAATGCTACATGTTAGTGTGGGAGTTGATGAATTGTTCGAGTTTCAAATATTTATAATATATTACATTCTTTGTTGTTTCCTTATGACGGGATAGCAAAAATTACTATTGCAATCTCAATTTGCGAAATTGCGCAGGTAGGGTGATTACTTCATGTAAACTGTCTACGTGGAGATGCTGCAGACATACCAAAATAGCACGCCTAATTCGTAATTCTGAATTTGTTCAAATTATTTACACTAGTCATAATGTAATGTAACACGAGAATAAATGTACCTCGTATACCAAAGCCGTATCTGCAGTATTTATTGAAATTATACATTTAAAGTAGAGAAGGGAAAACATCTCACTTTTAAAAATATTGAAAAAGTGTACCGAACTGAGTTTTCCTGCGTTTCCTTAAACGGTACACAAAAGAGGTGTGCGCTCACGTAAGCCGAATGTCTTGCCAGAGAATAGAAATTGATACTTTGAAGAAATTTCCCGTTTGAAGCAGTAAGGACATGCTCGCCGGTAATGTGACATAAAATATCTCAAACCTAATCTCTCTCTCCGGTAATTATTGTGCGCCTCATTTTTTTATTTCTAGCAAAAGCTGGAACACTAAACCCTGAAAGTGAATGTGAAGTCTCTCCACGCCCATCGGCTTACTACTTAAAGTCTCCCTATTCCACAGTGCACAGGCGAAAACTGTTAGAGCATATAAATTTCGCTTCGCTACAAGAAAATTGATAAAACTGTCCTCCTCATGATCAATAAAGTTAGAGGTACAGATAGAGATCTTTGATCTCAAACGGACGACATGTGCTCTCAATATTTAAAATGTGATTTCCACAATATACTTACTATCCCATTCATGTAATTAGGAGTTCACTCCTGATGTACAGTAATTATGAAAGCATGAATAAGTGTGCAGTTTCATGTGCAAACTAGGGTCCATAGTGCAAACAGGTGCACATCGCCATCTATTGGCTGATTTAGATTCTATTGGTATTACATCCGTTGGGTAAACTGAGCACCCCTTATATATTTATTATAATGAAATATCAGTGTTCATTGTTCATATCAAGCTATTATATATTGTAAACAGTACGTGCTTTCTATTTTAAACCTATAATTTCAGCGAGATATTGTTTTATTTAGATGATATTTGGCATGCGCGAACACAGATTTCCTGGTATCTATGGTGCGCACCACTGATCTCCAAAAATTATACTAATAACTATATAACTATACTATACTAAATATAATTATAACTATACTAAATATACTAACCATATACAAACTAAAGTTAGTATATATATAATTACGCGTGTGTGTGCATGTGTTTGTGTGTGTGTGTGTGTGTGTGTGTGTGTGTGTGTGTGTGTGTGTGTGTGTGTGTGTGTGTGTGTGCGTGCGCGCGCGCGTCGGTATGTGTATGTGTGTGCGTGCGTGCGTGCGTGTGCGTGTGTGCGTCCGATCATATCCATATCATGCGCCATAAGGTTATATATGGTACAGTTTCAAGCATTGACATCCATCTGTGACGGATGTATCCATAATTGGTCCAACGCTAAGATAGAATTTCATATGAACGTTTGTTTGCATTTTAATGGCGCGAAACGCGATATTTAAAGCTGCTTGAGCTCATTGAGTAGAAACAACCACATTCCGCAGAGCCATTGTTGCACAGCTTCGCTGTCAACACACGACGATGTCTCGTTTCTTCCACTTTGCAGTAACGACTATTATGCGACAGACGACGTCCATCCAACACAACATTGCGTGTCCCATCCATCGCCCACATGACGTTCGCCAGCAAGCCGCTGCACATTACGAAAAAATCTTGGTATGCATTACTGGTCGGTAGCACGGCTCAGGTGACATGCGGCCCTGACAGCAACCGAGAGAGTAAATAGGGAAATATTCACATGCAATTTTTGGAGCAAATGACCCGGCAAAGGAATAGGAAAAATAATGGTTAGAGCCGGCATTATAAGTACGGCATCGAACGGATATTCGCGACGCCGAATGAACCAACGATTACCTGTTTTTATGGTGCAATGCACAATCAAACGTGCCAAAGTCCATAATCCTCCGACGTTATTACGACTTCAAAGTCGCTCTTCAGTCATCTTGGTCTTTTGGATCAGACCGCAAAGCAGCACACGCGAACTAACTGAACGTTCATCAGCAAAATATAGACAAATCTAAGAAATTTATTCGACAGCATCACACACGAACATGAAAGACCTCATCGAGGTAGATTCAACTAAGAGGGCTGTGATGCTTCTTTAAAAAAATGCATGCG
>NW_014577538.1:185746-192721 GCF_000485595.1 Priapulus caudatus | reverse complement strand
ACGGCTATGGGAATCTACTAGTCCTTCTGATTTTTTACTAGTCTCGGACTAATGGACTAGCGTTAGTGTCGAACCCTGCTAAAAAAGTAACGCCAATGTCGTGTACGTTAACGTAACAGGTATGTGGCGAACAAGGGCTATTGTTCTAGAGCTAAACCAGAAATACTGTAAAACGTGGCTGTTCGGTAATTTGCACACATTGTACCCGTGTACTGTGCAGCTCTTTTTCTCCTGCTACAGAAGTGTTCCCGTAGCTTCCTGTAGAGTGTAGTGGAAGTGGTGTCAGTCTGGCTGGTCTAGCTGACACTGTGACTGTTGAGGCAAAACGGGTAGAGTCACAGGCACTTGAAGCGTATCAACTGTAAACATACGCCGCCGCCATTGCGCGTACACGTACACATAAATATAGAGTATATAAATATATAAATATCACTTGAAGCGTATCAACTGTAAACATACGCCGCCGCCATTGCGCGTACACGTACACATAAATATAGAGTATATAAATATATAAATATATAAATATATAAATATACACTCTATATTTATGTGTACGTGTACGCGCAATGGCGGCGGCGTATGTTTACAGTTGATACTCTTCAAGTGCCTGTGGGTAGAGTGTTGTGCACCCATCAGTCATGAAATTAAGCCATCCACTCCTTTTATCTTCCTATAACTGTGTGGGACTATATCAGGAAACACTGAACTAGTGTACACAGTGCAAGTGCAATGTATAACATTACTCAAACACAAAATGTTGGGTTTTTTATTAAAACAGTTCTTTCACCTTATAAATATATAGTGACATACGAGCAGCACGAACAAAACTGCTAGAGTTATTCCCGGATACCAGCCAGGATGTGACAGTCATGGAAGCAGCTATCACCGGCTATTTGTCATTGCTGGAGGGTTTTATTACTGCCAGTGACGGGGCAGGGGGAGAGAGCAAACTGCGATATGCTGTAAACTTTAAATGGACCAACTCTATGCTTGGCCTCAGTGTTGTGTAAGTATGTTTAATTGAAGTATTTTTGCTGTGTTTTTTGTTCGGCATCACGTGCAATAATTGAGACTAGATTCTGGTTGGGTTTCAAAGTTTGTCATTGTATCCCCCGCGACGAAGTCGGCGCGGATACTATGGTTTCATGTCTGTCCAGCCGCTCGGCGCCGCCGCAGACACTTTCCCTTCCGCACTATAACTCGACCCCTAATTGACCTAGCGCTACCAAACTTGGTATACTTACACATCTTGGGGAGAAGGTGTGCAGCGTAGCGCAAACCCAGTTAATGCGCCCTTCATATTTTGACCTATTCCTTGACCTTAACATATTGCCTTCGCTCTAGTAACCGGCACGCCTCCTAATTACCATTACCTACGAAACTGTATAGAGCTAAACATCTTGGGAGAAATCGTCCGGTGGTGTTGTCTTTTTGGGTTTGGGCTTGTGTCTCTTTGGTTTCTGTAGGACAGCGTACCTAAATTAAGTCACCGCACTACCTTAATTTGACTGTTACCTACCTATCAATTCCGCCTCCAGCTCTAGTAAACTCGCCTCTAAATGGACCTACGCGCACCAAACTTAGGTATACCTAACAACATCTGGCGGAGACAGGTTCACGTACCCAAGAACAGGCACGCGACTTTATTGACCTGACATATCCTTCCCGGCCAATAACTTCGCCCCTAAGGACGGCTAGCACGCAAACTGTAATAACTTCACACATCCCTTGGAAGGGGTCACATAACCGAAACCCAGAGTTCACTGCAAACCTTTATTGACATGACCTTCGGGACATGAACCATTCTCCATATTTCCGTTTCCAGCCTATAACTTGCCCCCTAATGACCTAGGCACGAGCAAACTCGTATAGCCTTACAACATCTGGGGAGAAGGGGCTCGGCTAACGGGAAACCCTAAGCAACCAATTAACATACTGCACACTTAGGCAGATGAATTGTTGTAACAAACCTTGGGCTTGACTTATTAACTTTACCCTACCTCTACGGCCTTAACAGGGAGATAGTCATTCAACAGATCACGGGGAAACAGTAGTGATACAACTCCAGTTCAGGGTCAAAATCTTAATTTATTAGACCACTTCGGGATACCAGGTATCAAATCTGCATCCCCACCCAAAGATCTTGACCATTTTGGATAGAATACTTCAACAATTTGTATCACAAATCTAAATATGCAAATAATAGCATTGAAATGATAATATGTAATTAATATTAGATAAAAACAGAAAACAACACAGCATAGCAACAGACAAGTACACTGCAGACGTATTGTCTAGATGCATTGTCTGGTTCGCTTGATACAATGTATACACATCCTGATTTTAAAGATTTTTTTTTACTATCCTGGTGGGATACCAAGCATACACCGATTGACAGTTCCGCGCCTGTGTTCTGCGCCAGTAGTTTCGCATCTCCACGAGAGCCCGGATGTGCGAGTAAACTCCGCCATGTTGTTTATCTTGATGCGTTATCTGCCTTGCATACGCAGGTCACTCACCGTTGAGTCGAAGAACAGTGCACGTAGCAGGGAATAGAGCACCGATAATGGATGACCTGAGTGACATGACACTTGATACATTTAATTTATGGTCAATGCATGCTCTAAAAGTCTTTCTTAAGCCAATACAATCCGTTTGAGCAGCCCTTCACACTACACGTTAACGCCATTGTTCGCGCATTTTACTCGCAATTCTGGGACGGAAAATTCCTTCCGACCTTTGACCTTAGGCTTAGCGCATGCGCAGTGTTAAACTGTCAACCGGTGTATTGAAATTTGGTATCCAACACAAGAATCTACGATCCCACGGATATCGGGATACCGCTAATTTTGACCCCTGTTTCTAGTTGTGTCTGGAAACATGGAAACTTTTAACCATCCAACTATGGCTTGAAATTGGATGTAACATTATAAGTGATTAAAATTTTAATTGTGCCAGTCTAATGACAAATATATATCTGAATTTTTAACTCGTGATGTCATCGTACTTTCTTAACTAAGAATTTATTTTAAAATTGCAGAGAACAGCAAGATGCAATATTTGACTTTTGCTGCATTCTCGTCAATATAGGCCTTTGGTATACAAAACATGCAGCAGTAGTTGCAGGAAAGGATGGGTAAGAGTTCATAAAGCAATGATGCAGATGCACACAGCGAGTTGATTGCATGCTAACCGCATAAATTCCTAAATTTGGGAGCATTTGAACAATAGACTTGCATTGTGAGTGCTTGCAAGTGTAACAGTTCTTAAAGTCATTAGTTTTGTTTATTTATACACATCTAGAATTTCTATGGATGAAGCAAAGGATGTGCATAAATGTCTCCGAAAAGCGGCTGGAGTATTTCAGTTGGTCAAGGTAATGGTGCTACGATTAGTATATTATCAAATTCAAATTATTAAGATGTGGTAATATTTTATGTAAATATTAACTGGAAAATTTGCCTCGGTTGGATAGACCTTTCCTATACCCTCATGTAGCTTGCCACATGATACTTCACTATTATAAATCTAATTAATAATTGTATGATTATTAGGTATGCGTATTCAATTCAATTCATAAATAAAAATGTTTCACTTAATTTATTACCAATAAAGATGTTCGGAAAGCATTTTACCAATGCCTGTACGTTTCCAGGATGAGAAGGGGAAGTTATTGCAACAGGAAATGGTCACAGCTCCAGGAGCAGACCTGGATTCCAGGATCCTGGATGCATACATGCATCAGTCTGTAGCTGAGGCACAGGAAGGTACAGCATCATTGCTGCTGGTTCCTGTAATTGCGTAATCAGGGAGGATGCTGTGCCAAACTATGTGAGATTTTAAATGAGCTGTCAGTCTCTAAACCCCAATGATACATTTTTTGTAAGTGTTTCATTGATCTGTCCGTCTGAGCAAAATATTTGAAGACCGCTACTGTTACAATGCTGATTTTCTAGAGCTACCTGTCAATGGCTATAGGCAGATAGGTCAGTCAATGCTCTCTGCACAATGATTCATTTGGTGTTTCTCAGACTGGCTAGGTCATCCTGTAATGCAATCAGGGTACCTGCATTGACAAACGATAACACACGTGATATTGTAAAGGGGTGCCGTGCTATTGCCTGTTTTTCAGTGACAGTTGCAAGAGCTATTGAGCTGAAACATGCAGCGTCATTGACGTCAGCATTGGCGAACGAAACTTCGAAGATATTTCAGTCTGCGCTAGTTTCTCTTCAGACGTTAGAGGATCCCGTTTTTGGAAAGTGGAAGATATATTTACAGCTGAAGCATGCTATTTACCAGGCTTATGTGAGTAGCGAAGCATTTCGTACGTACATATTACGTCTTTCTTTTAAGCTGATCTTTTACCTCGGTCAGATTCATTTCAATGTATAAGGCCATAACGATGGGAGCATTTAAAAGAATATTATTGCCAAACGAATAATTAAATATTATGCTGTATTACTATATGATCAACTCGGCTCGATGAAATCCTGAGAAATTTAATTGTCGCAGAGCAGAATATTTTGTTTATTCATGGCGATTAGCATTCTAGGGGAAATATGTGGATTGATTCAATAAAATTTTTAATGTTATGTAATCCTGATGTATTGATTTCTGTTGGTATTCAGGCATACACCTACATGGGAGAAAACCTACTTGCTCAGGACCAGGGTGGCAGTGCTGTCAGTGCCATGAAGCAAGCATTGAAGTGTTAGTTCAGTTGTTTAAAAATGCGTGCTTCATATCGAACGACTTTGTCACGTGATGTATACAACAAGTTTAGCTGTTGCTAGTGCAACGTCTTCCGCAGTGAGTAAATTCGCCACACCATACGCCTCGTATCAATACAGCCGGTTTCGTATCAATATCTAATCTCGGCTATGTCACAGAGATTGATGTGCATCTGTGCTTTACGTTTCACAATCCATCACAATTAAAACCACATCACGCGTATGGAACTGAAACTCTAAATTTCTAACTAGCTCTTTGGTAGTACATTTCTATACCATTCAGGTGTGATGTGGCCTTTGCAGTTAGACATTTTGATATTAAGCTGCAGTTAGCTTTTTTTTACCTATTGTGGATAATTCAGGCATGTTTGCACATGCAGGTTATGAATGTAGACCTATATATCCATTGATATCTTTTCACAAACTGCATGCAGCGCCCCCTTCCCACACTCAGGATATACCACTGCCACAATGCTAGCACTATTTTTATAGTGGGCGGAGCTCCGGGGAAATCCAGCAAATGGCAAGCCAACGGCCGCGAAGTCGCCGCCAAACAAAACATTAGAAATTTCTATGATTTGCATGTTTGTTGGTGGACAAATTTAGATGTTTTAAGCTGAATACGCAAAAATGTATCAAAGACAATGTTTGAGAATTAGGTATATTGATAAGCATCCCGAAAATTCATGATAAATACGTGAACTTAGTTTAGTAAACAGCGTAATGATTTGAAAGTAGTAAACGGGCGCACTATTTCGTATCACTATTTTATAAAATATTTTTCATGAAATAATGGTCCGACTTTTATTATCTTTGCAGCTTTTATAAGTAAACACCGTATTACATAGGACAGGAGTAACGGGGTCGCTGTAAAACTTATAGTAAAAAAGCGTAAGAAATTCTTACGGAAATCAGCTTGTGGCAGTGGTAGAATTGAGCCAGAGCGAGAGCGCCATCTGTCGTGGAGTTTGATCTTTTCAACTGTTATGTATAATTCAGGTATGTTTGCTCACGTAATGTACGAATGTAGATATATTCCTTGGTGTCTTTTCAACTTGTGCATAATTCAAGTACGTTACTCGCGTGCAGGGTACGAATCGTCCGAGCTACTCTGCAAGGAATATGCTGCTGCGAAGGGGCCAGGACTCTCGGCCAAGCCAGAAAGCCATCTGTTCTTCCGCAGGCTGGGACCACTAGTCAGGCGCATACTAGAGAAAGCTGAGCGTGAGAATGGCTTCATGTGAGTACTGTATACTATACCATACTAATGGGAGGCCCCGTCCCTTTCTAGATCATCAAACGGCAAGTGCCATTGTTGCTCTCCTTGCTTCCGTGGTGCCGATGAGAATTGGACAAATTTCGCGGCATTAAACTGCCGTAGGTGCACTACCTGGTTTTGCTTCTGTGGGCTTCTCGTTTATCCCATGTTGTGTACGTATTCCCGTTTGACCCACATGAACAATGTTGTTAAAAAGTAGGTGTGGTTTTGCAAATCCTCCCATTGTGCAAAATGTTCGTCGTGTTTTTATCTCGTATAAACGAAATGTACACTAATTCTGACTGGCTATGCGTGCATTTCCTGGGTGTTTAATTTTGAACCATAGTGACATCAGTGGAGTCCCAAGTTCACATTGTGTCAAACCCATCACCTACCTTGAGATAGAACAGTTTAATAAAAAGATGCCCATAGCCCACAAAAACAGCCGTCAGCTCCCCGAACTGTACAAGTACGTGAGTGTACATTAGGGCCATAACAGGGTAGAGAGAAGCAGTTGCCCCCCCCCACCAAAGTAGATACTTTAGGTAGTCAATAGCCAATAACGAACTGCCCACCGTCAACTGATCAGAATATCAAACATGCGTGGCTTTGCCCTTCCACCCCAAAGGCAAAATGAGTTGACTAGGTCCTTGTACATGATAAATCAAGAATATAATTCGCTGGCAACTGTGTAAATTGGAACGTGCTGCCCCCTATTGGCGTCGATGATCACTTGCTTGACTCGGAATCAATAGTTTTACAATAGTGCGTTTACCAAATAGCTTCTTTCGTAAAGTCCTAGATTATTTCCTCATGTAATATGCTACCCTGTTGCCAATGTTTCTGACATATATAGTTCATGTTGGGTATAAGACAATTTTTCTATTTGAAAGGTGTAGTGAAATAGTAAGACGTTTTAGCAAGAGCGGATAATACCTAGAGTGTACAACGGAAAAACGGGAAAATAGTGCTATTTCACGACTA
>NW_014577538.1:179087-185721 GCF_000485595.1 Priapulus caudatus | reverse complement strand
CAACAGAGTAACTGATTGCCATGGCTGGCCCAAGAAACCAAGCAGCTAGTACGTGCATCTTGAGCAGTCCTTCGCATCAAAGATGCAATGTGACAATGTGCTACCATGGCTACAGTTACTGAATGAGAATCACTTGCAAAAGTGCGTACAGAAACGTACAGTTAGACTTCTCCACAACCGCATCCTTGGATTTGACGTCTGTGACCATTGTGTTCGATCGGCTATGATAACGTGTCATCCATCAACACGACAGAACGCGAGGGTGGGTTCTTCCATGTTGTTACCTACTTATCAGATCCAGGAGAGCAGAAAGTACTAAACTACAGAAAGTTTCTCAAGGGATTCTCGGGAAACAAGCCAAGCCTTGCGAATATACATCTCACAGTATATCTTGGAGAATGCAGGAGAATATGTTCCAACGACAAACTCCATTATCTTGGCAGGTAGGATTTAGCTGAGGAAGCTCTTGTGAAGGTGGTTGCTCCATCTGGGAGCGTCATCTGTTGAATCACTTTACAGTAACCAGGCAGGAGGCGATACACGTATGTTCCTGCATGCCTGTGCACTATCAAAGAACCATGATAGGATCATGATCCGCTGTGACGACACAGGATGTCTTGGTCTGCTGGTTTTACTATGTCAGCAGAGGACAACTGGCTGACTATGTGTACATGCATGCTGGTCATTCAGGGAAAGGAAAGATACATTTCCTGTTCATACAATTGCGAATGAACTTGGCCCAACAATTATGCGAGTGCAGGCTCGAATTAAGCGGCGAGAAGGGCAAGGCAATTTTTTTTTAGGGCACGTGAGACAATCGCCTTGAATTTTCTCTAAAATGGAAAGGCACAGAGGCAAATTTAAAAGGCCACCACAGGCAACTTTCAAAATTTGAGAAGGGCACCAAGGCACTTTTGTAAAATAAAGGAAAAACTCATAACAAATTAGTACATCAACATCGTCTTGCTTTTAATGTACAAAACAATATGCCCCCATGTAAGCTTACACCGTAAACACCGGACCCTTGCTACCTCCCTCTGCTAATGGAAGTACAGTAACAATAAATTTTATATTCCGCCGCTATCAGGAGTGAATTATATCCGATGCTTATTGTTCCCTCCTGCGGACTATCTCGTTTTAAGCTCATCATTGCAACTACAGCACGGCACGCGCACGCTGTTATGTTGATTCGACTAAAAAACGAAACTAGGGCAGTAGATTAAAGGGCACCGACGGCAATTACACAAAAGGCAAGGCAGGTGACTTGCCGGCTCGTCGAGTTGGATTTTCAGGGCAGTACCGCAATTGATAGGGGCACGACGCAATGCCGTCGGTGCGGTCGGTTAATTCGAGCCTGTGCGAGTGTTCCCTGCCTGCTCATGCCCTCACAGGATTGCGACACAACATGTTCAATAAACAGGATAGGAAAGAAACGCGCGTACTCAAAACTGGTGAAACATGCGGACAGTCTGACAAACCTCCAGTCATCCATGAAGACGACATAAAGGAGAGCATCACGATAGGCGTAGCTACACACACTCCTCTACGGCAGAAGGAAATGGACACACTTGATGAGTTGCGGTACATCATGGCTACAACGACAGACAAGTCTGCATCCATGCTTCCTCCAACAGAAGACGCCTTCCAACAAACATGTCCTGCGCGCAAAGTACCAAACACGGATTTGGTGGCAGGAGTCACATCCCCCAACCAAGAGTTGATCGAACCGGTTGGCCATGGTTGGTCCGCTTGTGATGATGGAGCATAACACAGACGATGTTCACTCAAGCCATCAGCTCCAGTTGAAGTTCGAGACCTGACACATCTCTATTGCACAGACAAAGACTGCTTGAGTGCGAGGAAGTGTCCTTGTCTCCTTGCGCGAGTAGAGTGCATCGACGGCTTGTTCATGTACTGACTTGTGAAAACGGAACACCATACCAGAAGAAGGAAGTGGCACATAGATTTGTGTTGAAAAAGGCTATTGACGTCATGGCCACAGTGTTATGTAAACATTTAGCCATTGTTGTAAACAAGGTTCATTGCACCATGTTGTAACCCAGCCTTCACCATGCTTCAACTGATTTTTATATCAATGATACACCCAGACTGATGGATAGGCCTTCAGACAGGTAGACCTATAATATGTTGTTTTACCATGTATTGGTGCAGTATGCATGGAAACGTTCTTTATTATGGTCAAAATTATCAAAATTGCCAGATCTTTTGGTATATTTTTGGCCTTAACCCCCTTAACAGCATAGAACTGCCTAAAATGCATTGCTTCATCATATTTCAATAAAAACATTGCATATAACCATCCTTCTAACATCTGCACGGCGGCTGATTTTATAATAAATATGCAAGTAAACTGAAAAAGTAGTTTTAAGGTCTGTCCGCAAACAAGGGTTAATGTACCGATGTTGTACCCGTTTACCATGCTTCAACTGTTTTTATATCAATGATACACCCAGACTGATGGATAGGCAGCGCTTCAGTCAGGTAGACCTATGATACTGTTGTACCATGTATTGGGTGGCAGTATGCATGAAACGCTTCTTTATTATGGTCAAAATTATCAAAAATTGACAGATTTTTTGGTATATTTTTGGGCCCTTAACCCCCTTAACAACATAGAACTGCCCAAAAATGCATTGCTTCATCTATATTTCAATCAAAACATTGATAAACCATCAGTTCTAAACATCTGCACGCCTGATTTTATAAAATATGCAAGTAAACGGAAAAAAGTAGTTTTCAGGTCTGTTGCAAACAAGGGGTTAATGTACCATGTTGTACCCGTTTACCATGCTGAAAACTAATTTTTTTATTAATAGCACATCTAGGCCATGAATAGAGTCAGATCTGACACAGTGATTAACATGTATGGTGAAATAGTGCAAGAAAAATATACATTTTTTGGTCGTAATCGCCAAAAAAATGCCAAATTTGGGGTATAATTTTGGCCCCTTAACCCCTTTAGCAGCATAAAACTGCCTCAAATACATTTGCTACATATCTATTTCAATGAAATACAATGATATAACCATCAATTATAAAATATAATGGGGTTGATTTTCATAAAATAAGCAAGTAAGCTGAAAATGACATTTTTCAGATTTTACCATAAAAAAGGTTAATTCGGCACATGTGTGGCCAATAAGGTTGCTGCAACTACAACATGGCTTTTCATAAACTAGGGATCCAGACGGTTAAAATGAGACCATTCCCAGCTTGTTATACCTCCGGTAGGGGTGCACTTAATTTTTCGGGTCTCGGCCGCTGCACTATTAGGGCCATAACAGGGTAGAGAGAAGCAGTTGCCCCCCCCCCACCCCACCAAAGTAGATACTTTAGGTAGTCAATAGCCAATAACGAACTGCCCACCGTCAACTGATCAGAATATCAAACATGCGTGGCTTTGCCCTTCCACCCCAAAGGCAAAATGAGTTGACTAGGTCCTTGTACATGATAAATCAAGAATATAATTCGCTGGCAACTGTGTAAATTGGAACGTGCTGCCCCCTATTGGCGTCGATGATCACTTGCTTGACTCGGAATCAATAGTTTTACAATAGTGCATTTACCAAATAGCTTCTTTCGTAAAGTCCTAGATTATTTCCTCATGTAATATGCTACCCTGTTGCCAATGTTTCTGACATATATAGTTCATGTTGGGTATAAGACAATTTTTCTATTTGAAAGGTGTAGTGAAATAGTAAGACGTTTTAGTTACCAAACACGCAACTTACTTTCAAAAGAACACACCTTTTAAGTTTGTACAAACCATTAGCACATCAATTAATAATTCAGTGAACATTTGGCATGTTTAAATACTAAGCAAAGATGAAAAACGTTGTTTATCAAAAAAACAGTCAATTGTTTATTTTCTTTGTGTTGGGTTGTGTTGGTTTGTTTTTAGTTTTTCACTGAAAGCAGTGGCCTGGCAACGAATCAGTGTTGTTGAGCGTGCACAGCCATAATGCAAAAGTGACTTGTTGTATTCATTGTTCATTATATATGTCAGACGGTTTATTGCATTTTGAAAAAAAGACAGCAGGGCATGAAATTAGCCAAACTGTGAACAGGCCTATCCAAAATTTTAAACAGGCCTTTAGACAAATTGAACAGGCCCTTACAAGTTTGAACAGGTCCGTAATTTTGTTCAATTCATTCCATTATTAATAAAATTGTTAGCTTTGTGTTTATTAGGCATACTCATAGTATTTATTTGCACAGTTTGTAAGACAGACAGTACACCAGATGGATTAAGATTACAGCAATGGCATTGTCCAGTGCAATGGTCTTAGTGAAGTAAAAACTAGTCAGGAAATTGGTAAATATTGTTGATATAAAGGCAAGATAGGACAAATTTTGAATAGGCCAAGTGGACTGATTATATGGGGGGTTGAACCAGCGGTTTAGGGGGTTGAACTAGTGGTCGCTGGCAAAATAGCGCTAATTTCACGACCTGGACAGTCTTTGATTCATGTACTGTACGTTTCATATTGTGCTGGTAATTAATTAGTTTGCCAGCTATCGCAGCTAAATGATACACTGACGGCTTTTCTTGAATTTAATATCTTGCTAATCTGCAGATCAAAAAAATCTTGATGCAAGAGTAAAGGTTGTGCGCACATGCAGTTGATTAAGTGGACGAAATATAATTAAAAACGTTCCTCCCTAGGCTTGATGAAAGCCTTAGCAGACTCCAACGAGTAGCAAATGCTATAACCATCGCATTGTTTCTTCTGAAACGAAGATTAATTATACATGAAAAAGCTTGTAGGCCACTCTAATCAGCAGTGTTGAAACCGCCACAACTGTAACGTGAATGTCATTCTTGCATAGGGATAAATGCGTTGGAAACCCACATGTGAAAAGAGTGCATTAAGCCATTACTGTAGACGGTTTGTAGTAGCCTAGCCGCTAACGTTATGATGAAGTGATTGAAAAGGTCACGATAGGAGTTATGAACAACGCAGAGAAGCAGCTGTTGAAAACTTGTACGCAAAATGTAGCCAGCGTTCCGCATACCATAGCGTGTCACACCGAGATTATATGGGTCCTTGCATGCACAGTTATCACCAAAATGTACCCGAGGAACCCCCAGAGCTGGAGCTGAAGGCCACGTATGGTCTAGCGAAACCAGAAGAGTTTTCCCTGTCCAAGATATCATCTGAGTGGACGCCCGCCGTGTACTCTGCGTTTGACTTGTCGCGAGGGATGAAGGAAGATGCAAAAAAGGTAAGCATAGCCCCGATAATGTCGTCTTCATAATCAAAGGTATATTTACCTCTAAAAGTAGCCAGGAGCACGTTAGTACGAGTTACATGGAGTACTGCGTTTCACTGACAGCGTGTGAGAAACGCGCTGCATACATACTACAGTATTAGATGTTGTCTTTGACACCGATGTTTTTTTCTTTTCTTTTTTTGCTGTGTGGAACATAGTGTTTAACACTACAACCCAACCTTGTATATTTTAATAATTCATCTTCTCTTGATGTTGTCTTTTGTGTATAGAGCGCAGGTGGTGGACAGACTACAGAGAAGCTGCCTGAAATGCAGGAAAAATCCTCGGGGCATAGTGGAAACGACCAGAATAACACTAGTGGATGCATTCTTTCCTAGGTTTATCCTTAAATGATAAACGGGTAATGATTAACCCCAGTACAATTAAAGCGCCTTTTACAATTAGTGTGTGTAACCATTTAATTTAAAAGCTTTGCATTATCGAAAAATTCAAAGGCGACTGTGCTGACATCTTTTAGCTGTATTGGTAATGTATACCGATATGGTATAGGTGATGTCAATATATATAGTGTCATTCGTCCTTATAATGTAACACGTGGTATGCATACCCAACCAGGTTTCTAATGATTTGTAGTGGAATTTTGCAGGCCACATGCTGTTGTTAGTTCTTGTTGATTTTTTTTAAGTGAAATGTGTTACTTATAAATAAGAATGGTCAAATATGTAGATGAAAAAAATCTGTGATTATTCTCACACGTTATGGGTCGTTCTAGTATTTTCAGTCGGAAGCTTTCTCTGACAATGTCAATCAAAGAAAGGCTAGTTTTAATCATGGTGGTCGAATGGCTGGTACCATAGTAAACATCCTATAATTTATCATACAATAAATCATATGCGAAAAAATTACTTGCAGATTCTTGTTCAGTACTTATCGGTTTTATATGTTTATTTTTACTCCTTTTACAAGATATGTCAGCAATATTAGTAAAGTTTACAAATTGTGTCTTAGCAACGGAAAATTACACGAAGTCAAAATACTCTTAGCCAATGTGATCAAAAATAGTATTCCAATTCCAATTATCCTGAAAAGGTATATGATGATAAAAATAATATTACATTTTGAATAAATTACTACGACAACAAATCAAACTAGAAAGGCACTCGGGGAGTGCGAATCCTCCGCATACGCGATCACTACACCTGTGATATTTTGTAGGCTGAGGTTGCTACTTGTAATGGATGACATTGACCGTGATATTTAACACAGGTCATCAGAAGCTTTTAATGCGTGTATAATAGTAATGCGTCTTGTAATAGAAGAGTGTGTGTCAAATGGTATCGGGAACAAACATTAATTAGTGAGAGCGAGCGAGAGAGAG
>NW_014577538.1:168890-176813 GCF_000485595.1 Priapulus caudatus | reverse complement strand
AAAAAGGGAAGAGAGAGAGAGAGAGAGCGAGAGAGAGAGAGAGAGAGAGAGAGAGAGAGTGTGAGAGGGGTAGAGCAGTATAGGTTGTAGAATAGGCTTACGCTATATAAGCACGCGCCCACACTAAGCCTCCACCGCATTAGCCTTCAGGACAATTATAACCTCTCACGGGGAGATGAGTGCATTGTTTTCCTTTAAGGGTAGCAACGAAAACCCCCCAATTTTACTACTTTTCAACTCCGGATTTTACTAAACACCAATTTCGAATCAATCGGATTCGGATTCGATCGAATTCGTTCCGGGTTTTAGATCACCCGGCACGTCGTTGTTCGCATCATAATATCGCGAACAAACAGACAGATTTCAGACGATGCTTTGCGATTGGTATTGAAGCAGCTGTGATCGTCTGCGGTTAATTTCCTCCCGCATGGAGGACGGAATCATGGATGAAGAGCGCTGTCGGTCTTTAGTCTGACGTCAGCAGCAGTGGCGACATCTGCGGTCGGTTGTGACACGAGTTCTTCGTGCGTCAAATGGCGATACTCCCGGTGTGTGTGTGTGTGTGTGTGTGTGTGTGTGTGTGTGTGTGTGTGTGTGTGTGTGTGTGTGTGTGTGTGCGTGTGTCTATGTCTGCGCGTCGCCGGTCGAATTATAATTACTTACATGTCCTGATGATTATTTACACATAGCGCGCTGATCAACGGTCCGATTGCTGCGCATTGATTTCAAATTGCGTATACCGCTGCTGTAGTAGTAGCTACGTCGGCACTTTCGGTTAGGCCAGCGTCGCCAACATCAATGTCGCTGCGCGCAGTGAACGCCGACGACCGATTCAACGTCGAGCTTTCGTTGATTTTCATCACTCTACTTTGTTTTCGTCGCTTGTGTGGCGTGTGCGCAATTAAGACTTACTAGTAGAAATAACAGTAGTAATTGGGTAACGTAAGTAACGTGAAAAGGGGTAGCTGGCGGTGGGGGCCGCAGGGGGTGGCTTAGCAACTCTGTGTGGGAGTTGAGGGAGTGAAGAACCATAGAACTTATTTTTCTACTCTCTTACTTCTGCTTTTCTTACTTAAACTTTCAAAGGACAAGCTCTTGCGGCGACCTCTATATCAAATCAATCTGGTTGGCAGTATGACCATCGGGGGGGGGGGGGGTCCTCATCGGGTAGTGGAGAGGGACGGATGCGGCACTTATCGCGGAGTTCTTGTTTGGTTAGAAGTCGACACGCCTCTTGGCATTTCACGTACATTATGACACTTACGTCAACCCCACCCACACACAGTGGTTGTCAATCCACTGAGTCAATCCACGAGTTATCCGTACCAACATTGGCAGTCAATTCGTCAGTCACCAATGGCTTTTTCTTTTGAAAGACGTTGTGGGGACCGATTGTTCGTAGTTATTCGCGGCAGTCATCCTCGTTCGCAGGATCGTTGACCGTAGCAGAACACTGCAAAGTTGTTAGCCATAGCCATAATCGCAATTTGTAGCCGTTAATCCGTGGGTGCGGTTGTAGTTAATAGTTATTAAAGTGGTAATATCAATGTGATCGGTCTATCCCCGTTTCATTCCCATTCTGGCAAAGATTTACCCCCCCCCTCCCAGCTCAGACCTATATATTTATACATACACATACATATACATATATATATATATTGATTGATTGATTGATTGATTTATATGCGTGCGCACATGTGTGTTTGCATGCGCACGTGTGTGCGCGCGCGTGTATGCGTGGGCGAGTGACTGCTACTATGAGTGACTGCTGCTATTGTCTATATCCTATCTGCTACAGTACTGCTGTCTGTCACAACTCGAGGGAAATGGAAAATGGTAATCACGACGTACGCCGTCGTTTATACATTCCTGCAACGGCGAAGAGGTGTCTTCTGCGCGAAGCGGTGGTTATAGAGTCAGGCGACGAATAATAAAAGCCTACTTTCGGTAATGAAAGAAGGCGAGGAGTTGCTTACGAGAAATACGAGTTGTGTTCGCTGTGTTCAGTGCTCGTGTGACCTATTGAAGAACGCTGCTGGTGACGATAGCCAGAGCCGCCAAGGAGGTTATATTTTCGCCCCTGATAGTTTGTTTGTTGGTTTGTTTGTCTGTCAACAGGATATCTCAAAAAGTTACGGACGGATTTTGATGGAATTTTTTGGACGGGTTGGTCTTGGGCCAAGAACCAATCGATTACATTTTGGTGGCGATCCGGATCCAGATCTGGATCCAAGATTTGTTTGTACCGGCAAGATGGGGGACTGTTAAGCTGTGGCGGAGGTTTGCTCTTGTTAGAGAATTTATATACGATCTAGTTGAATATTGGGTGGTTTGTCTAATGATTGACTCTCGAAAACTCTGACAGTGTTTATGAGGACGATGATGCTGATGTTGATGCTGCTGATGCCGACGATGATGCTGATGTTGATGCTGCTGATGCCGACGATGATGCTGATGTTGATGATGCTGCTGCTGCGCTACTGTTGCTGCTGTTGCTGCTGCTACTACTACTACTACAACTACTACTACTACTACTGCTGCTGCTACTACTAGTACTATACTACTACTACTACTACTGCTGCTACTACTAGAACTACTACTGCTGCTGCTGCTGCTGCTGCTAGAACTACTAGTGCTTTCTTATAATGATGATGTTTATGATGTTGATGATGATGATGATAATGATGATCGCGACGGTAGTAACAATGACCGCGATGCTGTTATTTAATTCGCACAAAATTTTATAGTTATTAACCAAAATATTCCATACAGGCATAATTTACTAAGACGTCATAAAATATGTAAGAATCTTCTCGTATATAGTCATCGTGAATAATTAACACCAATGCCTAATGACATTTAATTAACATGATACGTATTACATATATACTAAAACCTTTTATGTCGCTCGGGCACATTTTATAATAGGGTTTCAATGTCTAAGCACTAGTCCCTGAATTTACAGCGTAAACGTAATTATTGGAGACAGTACCAAACTAGTTATTCTTGAAAGCGGCTACGTGACAACCACGTGACCTAGTCTGTCGTCGGAGGACAAGCATCGGTCTGACTTTCTACACAGAACTCCAGTCACGTATACTGTCATATATATATGTACACTGATATCGCCGCTCGGGTAACGTCGTTGCCTTTTTCGCTATCACAGACACGATGCTTTCCATCTCTCCAACTTCATTATCCCAGTGACGGTGAGTCTGTGTTCTCATTGACCCAGCCGCGTCGCCCATGTATTCTTAGATCAATGGGAGCGCGTGTAAATCAACAGGACACGCGTCTCTCGCCGACAGTGTCCACACATCGACATTAGCGGCCGTCTGCCCGAGTTTTAGGCCGAGAGTCGGAATGAGAGCAGTAGCGACGTCGGTCGTCGTGCGTTCGTGTGCGTGCGTGCGAGCGTGTTTGTGTGTGTGTGCGTGCGTGTGTGTGCGTGCGCGTGCGTGCGCGTGTGTGTGTGTGCGTGCATGTGTGCGTGCGTGCGTGTGTGCGCGCGCGTGCGTGTGTGCGTGTGCGAATTATCAGCAGAGCAATACACATTATATTGTTAGAAGATGTTCAACAATACACACTGTATTGTTGAAAGTGTATTGTTAGTTACCAGGATTATCAGCGTAATGACTACTGTTACATACATCTAATAGCTGAAGCAATGATGGTTCTATTCCAGCTATGCGACAACAGCGAATATTTCAATACTCCACAGTGCTCTTGGGAATTCGACAGTCGATGTGTGGTGTATTTTTTGCGCATATATTTTATATATTAATGTCCAAGATAAGATGACACTCGTAATTCCTATCGTGATGCATCGACACAATTCGCAGGCTGCTTTTTTTTCTCTTGCGAGCCATAATCCGGCGACGCAAGCTTGCGCATTGCCTACGCCTTCGCGCACACGAACGTCGCTGAAAATACGACGACGGGACAGAGATGGTTTTTGCAACTCGCGGTGAAAATTCAGTCCTTTTGATGAATACCGAGGATATGCGAATTCGCACTCGCAGGAGATTATGTGTGCGGATTATTATGCTTTGTACGCCGTCGAAATTGTCGCAAGGCCGCCGACTGATGTGACTGCGCGACCGCCGCATGCGGCCAATGCACCGAATGCCAGAAATTGCGAATAGACGTGAGTGAAACAGGGCAAAGCAAATTTATTTTAAAAGGAACTATTTTAGTTCTCTGCGGCAAGCTCTCCCCGCTTTTATGTATCGCTAATAAACGGGAACATGTATCCGAGGCGTGTTCCGTGTATTTTCTATGGTTTGGAAGAATGAAATCAATTGCTGCTGTTTGTACGCGGTACGTGAGGGTGTATGTGTTTTGTCTGCGCGCGTGGGAGTGTTGTTGTGTGTGTGGTGTGGTGTGTGTGCATGTGTGTGTGTGTGTGTTGTGTGTGTGTGTGTTGTGTCAGTGTGGTGTGTTTGTTTGTGTGTGTGTGTGTGTGTGTGTGGTGCGTGTGCGTGCGTGCGTGCGTGTGTGTGTATGTGTGCGTGCGTGCGTGTGCGTTCGTATGTCCCATCTCGCTCTCTGCCGTCGTCTTTGACTATTTTCCTCGCGCGCGCGAGACACATCTAGTTTACCACCCGGCTGACAATTGCTTCACCTTTTTTTTCGCCGTCGTTCTTCATTATCATTATTTCGCGCCACACTTCAACCAGGCGGACGCATCCGGCAATTAGCGTGAACGCCGCCTCGCTCAAAGGCCCGTCCTCGGAGAATCACCCGCGTAACACTTTACTGAATAATGCAGCCCGACGTCGTGAGCGCGTGCGAGAGCGTCACTCGCGCGTCCTTGATTAGACGGTGCCTGCATGCCTTTTACGGAGACCGGCGTCGGAATTTGCGCGTAATTTCCAAAGAACCAGCCGTACGCTGGTCGCCCGCGCTCATCAAATAATAAGCGCTGATGCGCGGGGCGATTGGTATATAGCACGCATGTATAATTTATTCGGAGTCGGTTCGGTCATAAAGCAATCTGCTCGTGGTTCTGGCCGGTGGAAGGCCGCCCGCGATTCGACGCACGAGGTCGCAGCTGTAGCTGGCGCGCGACGACGTCGGCATGTGTTGTCGCTCCGTGTGTAAATGGTCACTGTATGCTACTGCGCGTTACTCGCAATGATTCGGTCGCGGCCCGCCAGCAGTGGAAGTGAACGCAGCGAGAAAGAGAGAGAACGAGAGAGAGAGAGAGAGAGAGAGTAGGAAAGAAAGAGGGGGAGAGTAAGAGAGAGAGAGAGAGAGTAGGAAAGAAAGAGGGGAGAGTAAGAGAGAGAGAGGGAGAAAGCGAGAGGGTGGGGGAAAGCGTAAGAGAGAGAAAGCGAGAGGGTGGGGGAAAGAGTAAGAGAGAGAGGGCGCGTGAGAGAAAGAGAGAATAAGAAAAAAAGAAACAAAGAAAGAAAGAAAGAGAGGGAGAGAGTAAGCGAGAGAGAGGGGGTAGAGAGCGCGCGCGTGAGAGAGAGCAAGAGTAAGACAGAGAGAGAAAGAGTGAGAGAGAAAAAGAAAGAGAGAGAGAGAGAGAGAGAGACGAGAGATGACATGCCATTCCTTAATCAATGACGGTTGCGTCTTCATGACAACTACTCCGCTATATAAGCCGCGTGCGTGGTTACAAGCGCAGGGACTAGGAATAAGCTAATACCCCTAAAGATTACCAGAAGTAATATAATAGTATTATATAGGCATTAGTACTGAAAGGACAAATATCGGAAGCAGAGACAATGACGGGACAGTACCAGCGATACCGGTAATACCCAATATTTCATTGCTCTTGAGACTACGTTATTCGAGGTGTTTTCTTCTGTAGTGTATATATTTTACTTGTGCTACTAGTAAATTCAATAACATCAATCAAATAATTTCAATAAATTCATTTAGATAAATGTCAATTTCAATTTTAATTAACGTAATATCGCTATATTTCTTAAAATAACACTATAGATACTATAACAAAGACGAGATTGTTGAAGGGACAGTAACCTCTAGGATTTTACTGCATACAACTGTACTTACTGTATAACAAATCGTCTATACCCACACGTATTTGTTACCAGATATCTAATTTAATTGTTATAATTAATTACACAACGCTACGAAATTTGAACGGCGCCATGACACCCGCGACCGTGCTTCCACCCCGAAAAAGTTGCGTATTTGACCATTTATTTTGCATGTTACAGACCGAGGGCTAATCACAAAAGTGCAATTATATTTATACCTACATGCGATTTAACCGAACGATATTCATTTTAGGGCAAATTTATCCATATTATAACTAAAACTGTATGTCGTTTATAAGATATTACAATCCTTTTGCTTTTAAATAAATAAATAAGAAACACCCTCGGTCTGTAGCCCTTGGCTGGAAAGTGGTTTTGCGCAACTTATCAGATCGTGCGCTTTATGTAGCGTAATTATAACCTAAATTAGCTGAAAATAACCCTAGAACCTAGAGTAAACTCTCCCTTTAATTAAAAAGATTTTTGGCCTAAACATCCAGATAAAACCATTTTAACAAATGCGAACTATTTTTACATGGTATCGCACTAGTGACACCAAAGTCAATAAGAAAAAATATTTCAGGGAATAGTCTTTTCTACAACAATACACATTATATTGTTAGAAGGTGTTCAACAATACACACCATATTGTTGAAAGTGTATTGTTAGTTACCAGGATTATACAACACATTATATTGTTAGGTGTTTAACAATACACACTGTATTGTTGAAAGTCTATTGTTAGTTACCAGGGGCCCGTTGTCAGAAACAAAATTGGTCTTAACATTAACTTTTTCTGTTAGACCGTTGACAGAAACGCTACGAAGTTACGAGAATGAAAAATCGTAGCTGATTTCCTCATAACAATACGAAACAAAGTGATGTCGACGGTCTAGAAGAAATGGTTAATGTTAAATTGACTAATGTTTTGTGTCTGACAACGGGCCTCTGGATTATACAACAATACACATTATATTGTTAGAAGATGTTCAACAATACACACTGTATTGTTGAAAGTGTATTGTTAGTTACCAGGATTATCAGCGTAATGACTACTGTTACATACATCTAATAGCTGAAGCAATGATGGTTCTATTCCAGCTATCGACAACAGCGAATATTTCAATACTCCACAGTGCTCTTGGGAATTCGACAGTCGATGTGTGGTGTATTTTTTGCGCATATATTTTATATATTAATGTCCAAATAAGATGACACTCGTAATTCCTACGTGATGCATCGACACAATTCGCAGCTGCTTTTTTTTCTCTTTGCGAGCCATAATCCGGCGCGCAAGCTTGCGCATGCCTACGCCTTCGCGCCACACGACGTCGCTGAATACGACGACGGGACAGGAGATGGTTTTTGCAACTCGCGTGAAAATTCAGTCCTTTTGATGAATACCGAGGATATGCGAATCGCACTCGCAGGAGATTATGTGTGCGGATTATTATGCTTTGTACGCCGTCGAAATTGTCGCAAGGCAGCCGACTGATGTGACTGCCGACCCGCATGCAGCAATGCACCGAATGCCAGAAATTGCGAATAGACGTGAGTGAAACAGGGCAAAGCAAATTTATTTTAAAAGGAACTATTTTAGTTCTCTGCGGGCAAGCTCTCCCCTTTTATGTATCGCTAATAACGGGAACATGTATCCGAGCGTGTTCCGTGTATTTTCTATGGTTTGGAGAAATGAAATCAATTGCTGCTGTTTGTACGCGGGTACGTGAGGGTGTATGTGTTTGTCTGCGCGCGTGGGAGTGTTGTTGGTGTGTGTGTGTGTGTGTGTGTGTGTGTGTGTGTGTGTGTGTGTGTGTGTGTGTGGTGTGTTGTTGTGTGTGTGTGTGTGTGTGTGTGTGTGTGTGTGTGTGTGTGTGTGTGTGTGTGTGTGTGTGTGTGTGTGTGTCGT
>NW_014577538.1:158306-168880 GCF_000485595.1 Priapulus caudatus | reverse complement strand
CTTGGTCAGACTCTCTCTCTCTCTCTCTCTCTCTCTTTCTCTCTCTCTCTCTCTCTCTCTCTCTCTCTCTCTCTCTCTCTCTCAACTACAGTATGGTTAGAATGTTGAGGTCTCATTCACTAGTTAGTCGTTGAGCACCAAGCCGGCCTCTGTGCTACTGCAAGCGAACTGACTACGAGCGCAGGCGAACTAGCAGTCCCAGTGGACACACGCGCGACGCGCGCGAGTAATAATGAACCCTTTCGTGTTACGTCCTTTTACTTCGCGCACGAGCGTTAACCAAACGACCAGCTAGCTATCGCAGACTCTGATTGACAGCCACACTGGCAAACATTACACGTCTCCTATAGCCTACCTTACCGCAGCAGCAGTACCGGGCCCCGTAAACGCTCACTCGAACGCACGCGATATTTCGCGATGCTGTTGTACTAATAGTGAAAATTAAATCCGATCAAGAAACGCCAGCGGTGCGCTTGCAGAGCCGGGACGGGCGAATATCGTAAAATGTTTTTCGATTGGTTCGCTCGGAATTGATCTACCGCGCGCGCGGCCTGTTCGCCGATGAATTTCGGCGGGTAGGGAGGGCGCAATGTAATATTTGTTCGATGCGCAGCGACGCTTCCGCGAATTTCTACATGATAATTATCTCGAGATCCAACGTCGCGCACATAACTAACGTTATATACGGGTCTCTTTAGTGCGCCGGAGCATTATCATGTAAATGCGTGCGGGCGTGTGTGCGTGCGTGCGTGCGTGCATGCGTGCGTACGCGGAGGGCGGTGTGACGTGTAACAAGCGTATATTGCGTGCCTAATGAGCCAGCGACAGAGCAGCGTTCCATCCGAGGGCCATATTTTAATCATCGGTCGACGATGCCGCCGACGCGTCGCGTTGCTCGGCACGCTGCGGTGTGAGGAACGTGCGTGTGTGTGCATGCGTGTGTGCGTGCTCGCTTGTGTTATTTAGGCGTGTACGTATAGTATGTGAGTCCTCTTGTAATCGGTGTTCAGTTGGTTTAGTCAGTGAGTATGACTGCGATAGCAAAACATATCCCGGTCAATGTCATCCTGACAAAGTGCCCCTTTTCCCAGATGATGTGCCAGTCGATGCATGGAGCCAGCACGACTCTAGCGTGATACTGTGCGGCAGAATATTATTATAGATATTGCCAATCGAATACTAGTTTCACCGCAGCAAATAAATTTTTTTGAAAAAATTTTGTTGAACAAACTTTGTTTAATAAGGCCCTCGATTAAGTCCATTACGCAGTAATATTCCGTATGTAAAACACCGATTAGAGATAAGGTTACTATTGATTTTACTTACCACGTCGTCGATTTGTGAAGATTCTAACCTTTATAAATGCCGCAGTGGGCGTTTTAACCGACAGAATCAATTATGGCATTGACAGCTAGCTCCTTTTAATTATTAAATATTAAGGATATTTCTAAACATTTTTAAAGGTTAACTGAGAAAGAGAACTAAACATATTTCATGAATGATGGTATATAAATAATAGCAGCTAATGAAACAGACCTTGCCTCTCACACGCACGTACGTTATAATTATTACCCTAGCTGTAACCTACATCAGTTAGATCTGCTAATGCACTATATGATCGCTATAAACGCATTATACATATGAATACGTCAATGGGAGAGAAATCGGCAAATCAACGCAGCGAATCCCCCACAGCTCTGTCACAACTATTAGCCTGAACGCTTAAAAGCGATTCTTATCAGATCGCCCCGTGCTTCCCATCTGCACTCCTGTGTTGCTGTTGCGGAAGACCGAATGTATACCTGCATTGTCCCAACGTCCGCAGCGAGATTGATCTAGCTTCTGCTGGCGAAGTGTTTGACTAATATTACAGGCGGCTATACCTGTGTAACTGACAGAACGACAGCTGCCACATTCTCACTAAGTTTCCATCCCGGTCGATGCAAAAGACGCATGATGCTGGCACAAATATATACACTCACACTCGTAAGCGCACGCACGCACGTGCACGCAGATACATGCACCCACGCGCACGCGCGCGCACACATTCGCGTATATACATTCGCACGAGCGCGTTCGCAAATCGTTGCCTGCACCTGCTGCTGTAATTGCATGAATACTGCTAGCAGTTACTGTGGCCTCGTCGGTTGTGAAAGGCTGCACGGTTGGACAATGACGAAGATGACAACAACAACAACGACGACGACGTTGACGACGACGTCGGTTGATAGTGTGACGTGCTAAATAAATAAATAAGAAACACCCTCGGTCTGTAGCCCTTGGCTGGAAAGTGGTTTTGCGCAACTTATCAGATCGTGCGCTTTATGTAGCGTAATTATAACCTAAATTAGCTGAAAATAACCCTAGAACCTAGAGTAAACTCTCCCTTTAATTAAAAAGATTTTTGGCCTAAACATCCAGATAAAACCATTTTAACAAATGCGAACTATTTTTACATGGTATCGCACTAGTGACACCAAAGTCAATAAGAAAAAATATTTCAGGGAATAGTCTTTTCTACAACAATACACATTATATTGTTAGAAGGTGTTCAACAATACACACCATATTGTTGAAAGTGTATTGTTAGTTACCAGGATTATACAACACATTATATTGTTAGGTGTTTAACAATACACACTGTATTGTTGAAAGTCTATTGTTAGTTACCAGGGGCCCGTTGTCAGAAACAAAATTGGTCTTAACATTAACTTTTTCTGTTAGACCGTTGACAGAAACGCTACGAAGTTACGAGAATGAAAAATCGTAGCTGATTTCCTCATAACAATACGAAACAAAGTGATGTCGACGGTCTAGAAGAAATGGTTAATGTTAAATTGACTAATGTTTTGTGTCTGACAACGGGCCTCTGGATTATACAACAATACACATTATATTGTTAGAAGATGTTCAACAATACACACTGTATTGTTGAAAGTGTATTGTTAGTTACCAGGATTATCAGCGTAATGACTACTGTTACATACATCTAATAGCTGAAGCAATGATGGTTCTATTCCAGCTATCGACAACAGCGAATATTTCAATACTCCACAGTGCTCTTGGGAATTCGACAGTCGATGTGTGGTGTATTTTTTGCGCATATATTTTATATATTAATGTCCAAATAAGATGACACTCGTAATTCCTACGTGATGCATCGACACAATTCGCAGCTGCTTTTTTTTCTCTTTGCGAGCCATAATCCGGCGCGCAAGCTTGCGCATGCCTACGCCTTCGCGCCACACGACGTCGCTGAATACGACGACGGGACAGGAGATGGTTTTTGCAACTCGCGTGAAAATTCAGTCCTTTTGATGAATACCGAGGATATGCGAATCGCACTCGCAGGAGATTATGTGTGCGGATTATTATGCTTTGTACGCCGTCGAAATTGTCGCAAGGCAGCCGACTGATGTGACTGCCGACCCGCATGCAGCAATGCACCGAATGCCAGAAATTGCGAATAGACGTGAGTGAAACAGGGCAAAGCAAATTTATTTTAAAAGGAACTATTTTAGTTCTCTGCGGGCAAGCTCTCCCCTTTTATGTATCGCTAATAACGGGAACATGTATCCGAGCGTGTTCCGTGTATTTTCTATGGTTTGGAGAAATGAAATCAATTGCTGCTGTTTGTACGCGGGTACGTGAGGGTGTATGTGTTTGTCTGCGCGCGTGGGAGTGTTGTTGGTGTGTGTGTGTGTGTGTGTGTGTGTGTGTGTGTGTGTGTGTGTGTGTGTGTCAGTGTGGGTGTGTTTGTTTGTGTGTGTGTGTTCCTCTTCGCTTTTATCCCCCGCCGATTTGTCGTCGCTGCGACGAGCGCCCACCTTCGTGCCGCGACGCGTCATGCACATGCGCAGTGCGCCGCGTCACTCGAAGAGCGCGTGCTCGCAGCGCCTACCGACCGAAATCAGAACTACTCCGCCGTACGTGCGTGCGTGCGTGCGTGTGCGTGTCTGCGTATGCGTGTGCGCGCGCGTGTGTGTGTGTGTGGTGCGCGTGTGTGTGTGCATGCTCGCGTCGCCTACGCGGCTCGTGAGTAGGAGTAGGAGGAGCAGGAGAGGCGGCCCCGCGGTTACAGTGACATTCTGCTCGCCTCTGCTCGCGTTACCGCCGTGCGAGCTGATATAGTCTCCGTCAGTCAGTCAGTCAGTCAGTCAGTCAGTCAGTTAGCGAGAGAAATTAGTGGCAAAACGAAAGGCGCTACGAAAACACTTCCCGCGCGGCGATGTGCGGAGCGGCCATGCTAGCGCTAACCACGGCCATGTAGTGACGATCCACGGTGCGCGCCGCCGACCCTCGGCCCGTGAACAAACAAACACACAAACAAACGAACAAACAAACAAACAAACAAACAAACGAACGAACAAACAACGCGCGCGCGTGCACGCGGATAGCAGCAGGTCGCGTGAAGGGACCGCATCGTCGCCCGAGGACGGACCCGCAGGTTCATCCCTACTTGTATTTGGATATACGACGATATTTAGCTCAATGCAGACTGCAATGAGTTTCGCAGGAAGCGAGGTAAGTGTGTTCTATCAGTATACACGCTATTTATACGCAAACGCAAACTTTATATATTCGTACATGTATTCGATATTGCAATCTATAGTTGGATATACGACATTACTAACGTCTGCGATTTTCGAAGAACATGCCGCGGGACGATCCAAGGCGACAGATGGTTCTTTCGTGTATGGCTGATACATCTTGTCAATTATTTATCTCATTTCCTGCAGTTTCACTAAAAAAAACTGTGCCCAGTGGAATGCGCACATATAAATTTATTAGTTAATTAATTAATTTATTTATTTTTTGTTTTTATCTATATAAGTATAGATATACGATATTATTGTAATAACATAAGACTCCGTGGCTCGTATATATATTCACAACCCCACCTAAAACCCCAGTAATTGAAGAAACTGGTCATTAGGATTGTAGGGCGTTCGGGCAGTTTGAAGAAGTCATTTTACTCACGTCTGCTGCGGATTTTCGTTGAGTAAAGAAAGTGGGTGTGTGAGCGCTGGCCAATTGAGCTACCGCTTCTATATCGAAGATTAGCAGCCAATCAGATAGCTATATTATAAAACACTATAAATATAATAAATATAAATATAAATATAATAAAATAAATAATTTAGAAGATAAATATATTATTATTTATTTGTTGTTATTTATTTAGTTAAATTGTTTATTTATGTATTATTGTTTATTTATTAAATGTATTATTGACTAACACATTCAATTTATTTTCTTTATTAACCATATAATAAAACGGTTATCGACCTCATCACAGTCGATAATTTGTATAGTGTATTGTTAGCGAGCTTTCAACAATACACTTTGTATTGTTGAACACCTTCTAACAATACACTGTGTATTGTAGTAGGTACCTATGAGCTTTCAACAATACACTGTTTATTGTTGAATACCTTCTAACAATACACTTTTCTTTTTCATTTTTTTTATTTTTATTAGTTTACTTTTTGATTTGTAAAATTGACATTTATTGAAATGAATTTATTGAAATTATTTGATTGATTTTATTGAATTTATTGAAAATGAAATTGAATTTAAATGTACAGTTGTTAGGTACCTACTACAATGGTTTATTCCCATTTCGCCATTTTCCCACTTCGCCATTTGCCATTTCGTCATTAAAAATTCGCACTTCGCCATTTGCTATTTCGCCATTTTCCGTTTCGACATTTCCAACTTCGCCATTTTCCCATTTCGCCAGTTTGCCACTTCGCCAGCTTTCCCATTTCGCCAGTTTCCCGTTTCGCGTCAGTTTCCCATCCTCCCATTTCGTCCTATCTCCCCGACTACCCCTTGTTCGAGTGGGTATAAAGTAGGCCTCTGTAATGAATAAATTATAACGAATTTTTAGATATGGAGTCAACTATTTATTATGAGAACAAGGGAAATCGTAACATTCAAAATATGGATCATGTACAGGCCACGCTAACCCTAACCTAACCTAACCTAGAATGACTCTTTTTAAGAATGGAAGGATCAATTTCGTGCAGGGGGTGGAAGCAACATAAAATATTGGCGAAATGGGAAACTGGCGAAGTGAGCAAAATGGCGAAATGGGAAAATGGCGAAGTGGGAAAATGGCGAAATGGGAAACTGGCGAAATGGGAAATGGCGAAATGGGAAATGGCGAAGTGGGAAAATGGCGAAATGGGAAGACACCACTACAATACACAGTGTATTGTTAGAAGGTGTTCAACAATACACAGTGTATTGTTGAAAGCTCATAGGTACCTACTACAATACACAGTGTATTGTTAGAAGGTGTTCAACAATACACACTGTATTGTTGAAAGTCTATTGTTAGTTACCAGGATTATCTGCGTACGACGTTCAATTTATGATATTTACTTATTAGACAATAGCAGGGACACATAAACTGTACTTGGGTATCCAGGTACTGCAAACGGTATTTAGACAATACAAAGGTCTCGAGCATAATAATGAAAAAAAGAAAATAAAGCTGGCGCGTAGGGAAATTGTTTGGAAATGGGTGCCTTCGATCCCTATTCATGTGGGATCACGTAATCAAAGCTAGCAGGCGCATCTAATGCAACTCACTTGTCTTTTATTACGATTACGATTACGACATTAATCGCAGGTAGGCATATATTGTATCATTAGATACCGCGGAGTAATGGATAATATGGATAATACGAATAATAACTTTCACGTCCTATCTTACTAGATAAGTACAGTTTCTTGTACGTGCTGACAGATCGGAAATGAGGGTGGCCTACAGCAACGCAGCAGATTGCTTTATCGGGTAGCTAACGCAGTGGTGAATATACACCGAGAGACTTAATATATAACATTTTGTCACGCAATGCTCGCATATATATACGGACGCACGCACGCGCACACGCACGCACGCACGTACGTACGCACGCTGGCATACGCCTACGTGCATTGTAGGTAATCCGCGTGAAACGCCTACACACCGCGTTTTATCCCGCTTTGTTAGTTAAACTGCTTTTTCTTTACTTGCTGCTACTATTTTAATTAAAATCTTGGTATATTGACGCTAAATATGGGATCGGGCGTGTGCAGTCGTAGATTTTTAACACGCTAGAATGTTTATAATAAATTTAAATATATATATATATATATATAGATATATATTCAAATTGATTGTATATGACGACGGGGTGTTTTTTTATGGCGAACGGGTGGTTTTTTAAGGGTCAGTTTTCCACCGAGTCTAATTCAATGCACTCACATTTGTGTATACACGTCACCTGTATCTACACTTTTGGCATTCGCCTTGAGTGGTAGTTACCAAGTGAAGCTACCTCTGTGTAACGGACACCTGTGTCGTGTTGGCGTGTTTTTGGCGTGTTTCCACGAACGACAGTTACACAGTGAGCCCACCTTCATAGCACGTACACCTGTCTATATGAGCAACATGACCGTTATATAGAGGGTTTGACTGTCATCGCTAGTTTCATCGGTGTGTCGCGTCATTGCACCACGGTTACGTGCGATGCGCAGTAACCCTTACCATGGAGATAATAGACGATCACAGGTCAGGCTGGTAGGCCGAGCAGTTTTCTTTAGGTGGGTGGCAAAGTTTCCTGATCCCGATGAGGAATGACAAGTGAAGCACGTGAATAGTGCGGCCGGGGTCAATCTGAGGTGAGGGTTTTACGGGCGACTGACGACTATACGTGACGATTTTATTGCCATTTACATTTATTGGGCTTTTGTTATATTTTTCTCTAAATCAATTAGGCGGCTAACCTTACTCACCCCTCCCCCTCTTTCGTAGAAACAGACAGAAAGAGTGAGAGCGAGAGAGAGAGAAAGAGAGAGAGAGAGAGAGAGAGAGACACACACACAGAGAGGCAGAGGCTGTTATACTACAGGAACAACGGTGCGTGGTGTTCTATCAATGACAATATGGCGCGTGCATTCCCACTCTCTCGCTCGTTCAGCGTAGCGCGGAATTTGCGAGTTAATTGTTCATTCATTGACCCATTGAGACACGAAATGCGAGGTATTAGAGCAGTATGCGCCGAGTCAGCAAACATATCGCTCCCCAGCCTGTTAATGAGCCGGGAATGCGTTCCTGAGCGGACCGAGTATTATCCCGCGTCGCGAGATTTCTGCTATAGTAACATCACATCTAGCAGTATAGTTGCTGCTGCCCTACATACACATCATTTACGCTTCGCAACGTTCTCACGCACACACTCGCGGCAGCAGTAACACCTCAGTTGGTTAGTACTGTCGCCGATCCAACATTTTGTGGATGCGAGTAAACGTTTCATTACATTGCACCCCTCGAATACGATATCGTCTCTTTGTCAATCTTCGCACCTCTGAGCTGATCTCCCTTCGTTTTCTGAACCGATCAGCACCGTATCCAGGAATGGGCTCTTCGCCCAATCGGGCCACGCAAACAACGCTGCCGAAGTCGACTCTTGCAGCTCTAGACATCGTCAAGTAATGGAACATCACCTAGTATGTGCACGAGCGAGCGTTTCACAATAGGCACGTCGGCCCGACAGGGGAATACTCGTGGCCACTTTGATTCGGAGACGTCCTCGCGTCATCGCAGCAGCCGGCGTGACGTATAGCTCTAATTCGCACCGTTAGACGACGCGTGTAAAGGGTAGATGGCTCGTTATAAATGCGAAACCCGCAGAGAAATCCGCAGTTGTGTAAAGCGGAGTGCGATATTGTGAGAGAGGCGAGAGATCCGGCACGCGAGTTTTTAAATCGTAGCATGGCGACTGAAGATTGATAAATTATTCGTGTTTTAATACCCTGCCCCTAACCCTAACCCTAATCCTATCCCTAACCCTAACCCTAACCTTAACCTTAACCCTAACCCTAACCCTAACCCTAACCCCCTTCAGTCGCCATCCTACGATTTAAAAACTCGCATCCGACACGTGCTGATGGCAAAACCGGTGCCTATATTTGGCGTTAGAAGAGAGCGAATGGTGGGGCATAGATTTTTATTTCTTTCACGTAGCCGACCGATGCACACAATATTGACGACATATTCACAGGTAGCTCCATCTAGATGTGACGGGAAAAGCAAATCAGTGCCATTGTACAGCGCAGTGCAATAGCACAGGGACTACGGTACGTGTACATCGGCTAGATGCATGCGCGCTCACCGAATGCACGAGTGTCTGCCTTCTATAGACGCGTATAGGTAGCAAAGATATTTCAGAAAAGTATTTGAAAGGGGCATCTCCGCCAACCCGCACTCACGCACGCGCATACACGCGTGCACCCACGCACGCGCGCACACACACGCGTAACCACGCACGCGCGCACACACACGTACATGCGCGCACAGCAAAATAGTTCGTGGTCTGTGTCTGCGCGCAGTTGTGTTTGTGTGTGATGACGTGTGTGTCTGTGTGAATGTTTAACACGTGCGTTATCTACTTCCAAGAGACGTTGGATATCGCGTAAGCGTCGGTAAATCAATGTAAATTGGCTATGATCACGTTTTATTTTCCCAACGCACGGGATCATACCTGTATTAGCGGACACTTCTACAGAACAGACAACTGTCTATAAATGACACTCGGCGATTCCTTTCAGCGGCAGTTGTACAGTAAAATTACCTCTGCAGAGCGGACACCTGTATATAATGGATACTTCTGGCGTTTCGCTTGTGTGACAGGCATGCAGTGAAATCACCTCTGCAGAACGGACACATGCCTATAAATAACACGGTTGGCGTTTCGCTGGAGTGATCCTTACATACAGATGTGACTGCACGTCTTTTCGCGATGATTCACGTTCTATGCTCGTTCATTCTATTACCGCGGATTTCTTCTCACGAGTTCAATTCCGGAATTTGCCTATAAACCTCAAGCAGATATTGAAATCTAATCACAGAGCTGCTCAAAGTTGACCCGCCAGCAAATGGTTGCTAACCTGATTGAGAAGGAAGGAAGTGTGCCTAGCCAAGCAACTTGAAATGGGATCTTGTACGGATTACGCTAAATTTCCTTTTACGTGAATTCAAAACACAATCGCCTGTGAAGTTGCGCCATGTAGGCTACGCGGCGGACATATGCAGGATTGGATAAATGCTCGTACGAGGCGAATACATTGCGAGCACTCGTCGTTTCTGCGAATCGGATAATAAATGACAAGCCACCTATTCCATATGATAATCGCCCCGGCATTTGTGTTTTTGCCATCTGTCGCATTACGACATCGAGCTTCAAATATAGATTTTTAATAGTTCCCTGCTAACTTGGCGTCAACTAAGTTTTGAAGTCGCCGAAACTTTGTTAGCTAAGTCTAGGCTAGTGGAATCAAGCCCCGTATTACGGGCTCAGGTCTCTTGTTGTAATATATATATATATATATACTAGCTGCGGGTACCCGCTGCGCTGGGTAAAATCGTGCTACTAATTCATACTACTATACTAATAATGGGACACAGTAGGAACATTGGGTAAACATCGACAATGACATTGCACCCAATATCAATATTTAGAAATCGGTGTAATAAGATAATAAGCATGGGGAAAAACTGTTACGTATGACATTTATATGAC
>NW_014577538.1:157142-158281 GCF_000485595.1 Priapulus caudatus | reverse complement strand
ATAATATTTTAAAATTAGTTTTCCATCGACGAATATCGTGTTAAACAGCGGGATACATCAGCAACGCTTGATCACTAAACTCTGCAATTAAGTGCATATCATTATTATCAATGCATGCTTCCGATTATGCTACAATGTGTCATCGCATTCGCAATCACGTGTGCAATCACTTGTATATAAATATCAGCTAGGAGTAAATGTATGTATGTCAATGTATAATATAGGCTATATATACATTATATATAGTATATATTATAGTGTGTGTGTGTGTGTGCGTGCGTGCGTGCGTGCGTGCGTGCGAGGTGTGTGTGGGTGCGTCCTAGATGATCATCCTAGCTATAACTGTGTCATCACACGTTTCACCACCCTTACCATTTTACACGCAATTAATGCCAATTATCACTCGTCAGTGACAACCATAACAAAGAGAACATTCACAAACAAACGCGTGTCTGTTCTTATTGCTCATGTTAATTCCGTTCGCGCTCAACGCTGTTCCAACGTTCGAGCCTCAGTTGGCATTTTATCTCATGACGTAGATGTAAAAGTACACAGTTAATTTCGTTAAATTGTTTCAATGTTGACTATTGTTTGAAATTGCGCCACGAGCAATTAATATAGGTGAGTGTATCAATAGAAATAATATAGATGGACATAATTAGATATAGGCGCTCTCTATATTTCCATGGGTCGATAGCATTCTGTAGGATTCGGTTACATCGCAGAAATTAGCGTTGTGGTCTGTGAGCTACATGTTCCCAGCAGCATGGATCTCGCCTGATCTCCGCACTCCTGTCATCAGGTTTGCCTTTCATCGCTGTGAGCGAGTGCAGTATTTATGAAGCGCACAATAATCTCAAAGGATCTAAGGATCTGTAGGCCTAACGCCGAAAAGGTTACTGGTTGATGATGGTTTAGGAAATGCATGAAATTATTTCGCGGATATGGGCGGATAAGAGCTAAGTATTGAGTATGGATGGATAGGAGCTAACTATGGAGTATGGATGGATAGGAACTAAGTATGGAGTATGGATGGATAGGAGCTAAGTATGGAGTATGGATGGATAGGAGCTAAGTATGGAGTATGGATGGATAGGAGCTAAGTATGGAGTATGGATGGATAGCAGCTAAGTATGGAG
>NW_014577538.1:153882-157132 GCF_000485595.1 Priapulus caudatus | reverse complement strand
TATATATATATATATATATATATATATATATACTATATATATATATATATATATATATATATATTATTTATTTATTTATTTATTTATTTATTTATATTAGAATATATATATATATATATATATATATATATAATATTTTAAAATTAGTTTTCCATCGACGAATATCGTGTTAAACAGCGGGATACATCAGCAACGCTTGATCACTAAACTCTGCAATTAAGTGCATATCATTATTATCAATGCATGCTTCCGATTATGCTACAAGGTGTCATCGCATTCGCAATCACGTGTGCAATCACTTGTATATAAATATCAGCTAGGAGTAAATGTATGTATGTCAATGTATAATATAGGCTATATATACATTATATATAGTATATATTATAGTGTGTGTGTGTGTGTGTGCGTGCGTGCGTGCGTGCGTGCGTGCGAGGTGTGTGTGGGTGCGTCCTAGATGATCATCCTAGCTATAACTGTGTCATCACACGTTTCACCACCCTTACCATTTTACACGCAATTAATGCCAATTATCACACGTCAGTGACAACCATAACAAAGAGAACATTCACAAACAAACGCGTGTCTGTTCTTATTGCTCATGTTAATTCCGTTCGCGCTCAACGCTGTTCCAACGTTCGAGCCTCAGTTGGCATTTTATCTCATGACGTAGATGTAAAAGTACACAGCGCTTTCAGCGTCGATCGTTCAATTGTTTCAATGTTGACTATTGTTTGAAATTGCGCCACGAGCAATTAATATAGGTGAGTGTATCAATAGAAATAATATAGATGGACATAATTAGATATAGGCGCTCTCTATATTTCCATGGGTCGATAGCATTCTGTAGGATTCGGTTTCATCGCAGAAATTAGCGTTGTGGTCTGTGAGCTACATGTTCCCAGCAGCATGGATCTCGCCTGATCTCCGCACTCCTGTCATCAGGTTTGCCTTTCATCGCTGTGAGCGAGTGCAGTATTTATGAAGCGCACAATAATCTCAAAGGATCTAAGGATCTGTAGGCCTAACGCCGAAAAGGTTACTGGTTGATGATGGTTTAGGAAATGCATGAAATTATTTCGCGGATATGGGCGAATAGGAGCTAAGTATTGAGTATGGATGGATAGGAACTAAGTATGGAGTATGAATGGATAGGAGCTTAGTATGGAGTATGGATGGATAGCAGCTAAGTGTTGAGTATGGATGGATAGGAGCTAAGTATGGAGTATGGATGGATAGGAGCTAAGTATGGAGTATGGATGGATAGGAGCTAAGTATTGAGTATGGATGGATAGCAGCTAAGTATGGAGTATGGATGGATAGGAGCTAAGTATGGAGTATGGATGGATAGGAGCTAAGTATGGAGTATGGATGGATAGCAGCTAAGTATGGAGTATGGATGGATAGGAGCTAATTATGGAGTATGGATGGATAGCAGCTAAGTATGGAGTATGGACGGATAGCAGCTAAGTATGGAGTATGGATGGATAGGAGCTAAGTATTGAGTATGGATGGATAGGAGCTAAGTATGGAGTATGGATGGATAAGAGCTAAGTATTGAGTATGGATGGATAGGAGCTAAGTATGGAGTATGGATGGATAAGAGCTAAGTATTGAGTATGGATGGATAGGAGCTAAGTATGGAGTATGGATAGATAGGAAACAAGTATGGAGTATTGATGGATAGCAGCTAAGTATGGAGTATGGATGGATAGCAGCTAAGTATGGAGTATGGATGGATAGGAACTAAGTATTGAGTATGGATGGATAGGAGCTAAGTATGGAGTATGGATGGATAGGAGCTAAGTATGGAGTATGGATGGATAGGAAACAAGTATGGAGTATGGATGGATAGGAGCTAAGTATGGAGTATGGATGGATAGCAGCTAAGTATGGAGTATGGATGGATAGCAGCTAAGTATGGAGTATGGATGGATAGCAGCTAAGTATGTATAGAGGATGAACGGATAGCAGTTATATGTGTTACACATATCATCGGTGGTTTCATCGAGGATGGACAGCGTTGCTTTCGTAGTGAATCCGTATAGAGCTCTTATAGCCAGTAATGTACGTACATGTACACATGCACGTGGAAAAACGACAAAAGAATATAACCAATCGATTTCTGCCGACTAACGGGGACACCCCTTCTTCAAAATGTCACCAGTGACTCAATTATGCTTCGCTGACGTCATTGATTTCTGTAAAATGTAACTTGGGAGTTCAAGGCGAGACAGGATCAACGACGAATTAATACATTCAAGCCGTCAACATGTACACCTGTATGTATCGACCGTAGTGAAAAATCATAACGTGTCAAAATGTTTTTACTCCTGTTACCATTCACGGTGAAAGGTCGTTGCACTGTGGTCTAATATTTCCCTCCAATATTATAGATCGGAAAGTCAGTCTGGTTGAGTTAGATTTCGCTACGGCTGACGCACTTTATGGGAAATATAAGCCCCGTAGAGTTTGGTACCACCTGCACCAGTTGCGATAATTTGTATCCATCAATCAAACGAACTCCTCTCAATAGCTTTCCAGAACATACATTACTAAAATTATTGTAACGATATGAAAATTGTTTGCTCTGATACAAGGTGGCGTGTTAGAATAATTTTCTGCCCTATAACCTCCACTTACAGAAGTTGGCCGAACACTAGATACAATAATGTAACCGAACAAGAGTAGGGTTGTACTCTACACTTGTCTTGTACCCAACCCTTGTACCCCTTGGGCCCACTGAACTATAACAATTTGTTATAGTTCAGTGATTGGGCCCCTGTACCCTACCTTTGTCTACTCAACCCTACTTTTGTTTCGTTACATTGTTGTATCTAGCCGAACACCAGAGTGGGTCCAAGCGCCGGTTAGACAGTTTTGGTGTAACTCTTTAGAAGCAGATATACATAGAAACCACCTATTTTGCATTGCCGTCAATTTTTTACGGGTAAATACTTTCGTCGCGAACGACGAATATATTATATCTATCTATCTATCTATCTATCTATCTATCTATCTATCTATCTAGCTATCTAGCTATCTATCTAGCTATATAAACAAATTGAAAAGGTGAATGAATCAAAGGCATGTACATACATTAGATACTTGCCTAATTTACAAGCAATGTTTTCTATATGAAGTCCTATATAGTTGTATATATATATATATATATCTATCTATCTATCTATCTATCTATCTATCTATCTATCAATCTATCTATCTATCTATCTATCTATCTATCTATCTATCT
>NW_014577538.1:150912-152777 GCF_000485595.1 Priapulus caudatus | reverse complement strand
AGTTTGTGACTGTCTGGCTCACGTTTGCTATTGACATTATCGCCACAGGCTATTGTGTGTATATACCATATATAGATTAGAATTCAATATAAATGTTAAACACGCCAGATCTTTGCACGAAATAACAGGCCTGTCTCTAGATATATTACGAAGGAAATAAATTAAATACCGGGTGTAGCATGCAGTAAAACAATAAACGCCCTTGCCTGAATAAAGGCATGCTTGAATAGGCGCCGGGGTCATTAGTGTGACGAAAACAATAAACGCCCCGTTTATTCGAGGGAATACGGTATAGAGAAGGAATAAATTGAAGAGCGACGCCACAGCGATGGGCGCTCAAATGACGCTAAGCAAAACTAGTGCCGACACAAACACTCCGGTGGCAAATTTGTAGAGCAACCATAGCATGCTCCCTCGCAATTTCTAGGCTATCGCAGCAGCAGACGGAATACGGGAAATGCCGTAAGTCATAAAAAGTCATTCAGCGGTGGTAACGACTGCGTGTCCTCCAAATAGGACTCTGATAATAGAGACAACTCGATCAATCAATCAATCTGGGAGCTAGTCAGTGATCGTACCCTGGATCTAGCCACATCAAAGGTGAACAGAATGAATGGCGTAAGCTACGCTGCGCTCGCTAGTTGAGATTAATCAATTTACGCCGTTGCTGGGGGAGTATAACTGGCGCCGTTATACATAGACTGTTACACACTGTCATACTGATACCGTTTGCCCAATTTGGAGGCGTAAAGCTGGTGTGTGTGTGTGTGTGTGTGTGTGTGTGTGTGTGTGTGTGTGTGTGCGCGCGCGCGCGCGTGCGCGCCTGTTTGTGCGAGCGTGCGTGCGTGCGCGGGTACATATATGCGTGTGTACGTGTGTATGTGTTCGTGTCAAACAGACCGATGTGGTTACAAACAATACTCGCACAAGTTCTATAAGGTATGGTGAACGCTTCCTCAATACGAAGATGGCCTACTTGTGAAAATACCACGGTTATACACTAGTCAATTGAATTACCGTTAATGTCATGTTCTGACGCCTTTTCCCCTATTTTGTTCATTTATCCGCGGGGATTTGCCATCATTCTTTCCCCCATAGGACTTACATGCGATTACTTATTTACGCGATTCTCGTGCCTAAGTACAGTTTATCCTTATGAGAATCCCACGTTGACGTAAACGTCTCGTAAAATGGAACATAAATGGAAGCGTTATTACTCTTTCACATGCATATCGGGTCGATTCGCTACTTATCTAACGGAAATTATTTTTGTTTAAAGCGAAGCAGTGCGAACACTGCAATTAAAATCGAATCTGTATACGAGGAGTGCTCGAAGGAAACGCCAGAAATGTCTTTTATATACGGGTGGCCGCTATATAGAGTTGATTTTACTGCATAACTGCCACGTAAGCGAAACACGAAAGGTGTCCTTTACGCGACAGATGAAAGTAACCATAGAGGTGCTTTCACTGCATATTTTGCTACTCGAAGGACATTCCGACAACTAGGTGTCCGTTATATAGAGGTGTCCGTTATATAGAGGTGCCCGCTAACGCATGCTTGACGGGAGTTACGAATTAGAATCGACAGTTGATGAGTGTTTTACATTTGAAGATTTCTCCCCTATTATATACCCTATATAACCCCCGCCTTGATATCTATTTCATATCTAACCCCCCCTTGATATGTAATTGATATCGATGCACCCCCCCTTGATATCTATTTCATATCAAACCCCCCTTGATATCTAATTGATATCGATGCACCCCCCCTTGATATCTATTTCATATCAAACCCCCCTTGATATCTAATTGATATCGATGCACCCCCCCTTGATATCTATTTCATATCAAACCCCCCTTGAT
>NW_014577538.1:149319-150582 GCF_000485595.1 Priapulus caudatus | reverse complement strand
TATACATATATTAATAACTTCATTGTTCATGGTTAAATCCTTAAATTATTTACCTTGACAGTAGTATGTTCTCCAAACCTATATATATACATATATATATACGATACCGTATAGACAGCTCGTTCCTATCCGCAGCAGGCACCATCATAATGCACCCGCGGCTTCTATTTGGTGAGGCCCCCCGGTTACTGGTAGATTACGTGCTAGTAGTAATGTCTCATGTCTATATATAGTCCCAAAGGCACGTACACGAAGCCGTCTGACGATGTCTGGCAGGATGCCAGCGGCTGCTGAGAATATATCCACACACTCCCCCTAATTATAGCCATTATCTCTCTTAAGTTTTGCAAAGGTGATGGGCATCGGCACTCGGCAGTGACACACCCGCGGTAAAGTCATGACACCATTATCAAAGCAATCGCACAAACAAACCGGCAAACAAACAAACACATATCTTGGAGTAAGATAACTGCCACCCATTCTGGGGGCCCTGCTATTTTGCTGATATATTGCCTGACATAATATATCTATTAGCCGCGAATCTGTAACATTAGTTACTATGAATTATAGTATTACTAATGTTCGTTGATTAAAATTGCGACCGCATTCAACTGCCGTTCCGAACGCTCCTTTGATAGACTGCAATCTCGATCTATAGCACTAGTATACGCACGATACAGCCTAGTGAAACACGGGAATAGGAATCTACGTTCGTGGCAACTAATAGCATGTGATAATACAAATAGGCCTACTAATAAATGTGATACTGACCAGCAATTTTTCGGCAATATCGTTTGTTAGATGAACCTTGGGGTCCTGCGAGTTACTTCAAGGAGCCCGCACAACGTGGCGTCCACGTCTGTCCATGCATGGGGAAGAACCAGAGGCCCCTAATCGATTTTTGTCTTCCCGAAAAATACCCCCTTGTCACGTCGTTTAAAAAAGCACCCATGTACCGGTTTACGAAAAAGTTACATTCCCCGTAATTTTGCATTAGTTATGGTGTTGATGTGCCAACGCCTTACAATGTTTAACACGTTATCTCATATTTACATATTAGGGGAAGCGGAAGAAAAGCCAGGTACAGTTTTGTTGTCAAAACATTTCAAAGTAACTCTCACTACGTACACATGACCACTCAGATAATCTTATGTGGGTAATACTTTTATCTAGGTACTACTTTTATGTAGGCATTACTTTTATGTATGTACAATAGACGTACCCCTCCCCCTACACACATACATACACATACACACACGCACA
>NW_014577538.1:145768-147816 GCF_000485595.1 Priapulus caudatus | reverse complement strand
GTGTGTGTGTGTGTGTGTGTGTGTGTGTGTGTGTGTGTGTGTGTGTGTGTGTGTGTGTGTGTGACTGCGCCGGCTACAGAACTAGTGCAGACGAGTGTGTGTGATATGTGATTATGCGATAGCATGATATACTTGTAGCGGTCTGTTTCTGACGACAGTACGAATGGCACGCTTTACCATTTGCCTTCCATCTTTTCTATTATTTTTATTTATTTTGTGACTGTGCCTGTGTCTATGTGTGTCTCTGTCCCTGTCCCTATCTCGTAGCGCAGTAAACAATGCCGCATGAGAAAGGAAAAATCTAGCAATAGAAAATGAAACAGACGAGACAGAGAGTGAGAAGCAATATCCTACGAGATAGAATATGAGAAAAAGTAATTATGAATGGGAGGAAGCAATATATCGTATGAGACAGTAGAAGGCAGTTTAACATTTTGACGCAACGCCTCTACTAAATACACATCTACTCACGTAGGTGAACTAGTAGGCGTGTGCGGTGTGGGCTGTAAAGGTGTGGGTGTACACTTCAACATATAAACTGCGTCTATAATCATTAGTTACGACGTTAATGCGCATCTAAACTCACGAGTCATACCTTTCATGTGTCGTAATAACATTAATATTCATAACAATGTAGAGAGTAATAAAAGACGTGTATGAAACCATGAACCATTTTGTACATATAAATAAATAAATAAATAAATAAATAAATAAATATATTATATATCCCTTATCTATTATTTAACTCGTTGTCAACCCCATAATGGCGACATAATATTCTGGCAGAGTACGAGACGGAAAACATATTATCTAAATGTAACAACGGGTGTCATCGTCTATTCAGAACACCCACAAGACATTGTTATATCAGAGAAACGTCGTAGCCCCTTAACAAGCCGAGGAGGACTGGCGAAATCCAATGTATACGACGTAAATGGTTGAAACCCCGCTTGTTAGTATTGGGTTTAAACAGTGATTAGGTTTAAATGGAAAACTATGGCAATTTCTAAAATCAAAATAAAAAAGGAGGAAAATGTTATTAGCGGGAATGCTCAATGATATACACGAGTGGTACCATAATATAGGTGGCGCGACGAGTGTCATGCGTCCGTGCGAGAATGCTTCCATGAACACGCGCGTGTGCTGAATGTTTGAAATGAACGTTCTTTCTACACCGACCACTTTTGCCCGACATTAATCATTCATTCCACGCCTTCCGTCACGTAATCAGCACAGAACATTCACTCGGCGGTTCGCTCCGTATGGCATTCGACGCGTTTTCCGAACTGGTGAAAAGCGGAGGCGAAATTGCCCGCCTCTTCTACGCAAATCATTAGCAAGAAAAAATGTCGTGGTCGACGTAATTGGGTACAACGTTTCGTTGCCGTTTGTTTGCGCGGTAACTGTTTACCCACGGCAGCGGACTCCTTCAGAATTGCAAGTATATAATGGTAAATGCCGCGCGGCCGCTGATAATTGGTGTGCATATCTGTGTCAGAAACACCTGCCGCTTACACATTAATGATAATAATATTATTATTATGAGAAATCGTCAACTGAGTCGGTGAGGCGAGCGGTCGTCTAGCGGTAGATAATTAGCGACGCGATGCGAGAAGGATCCTAGAGGACAGTATTTTTTCCATTTTAATTAGTCGGAACCGCTACGAGTTACATTGGACGTAATATAGTAAGTTAATATCTGCTGGCGGGGGGCGGAGACCTTTGTAATGCAAATATCATATCCGTTAATATGCCAGCCGTTGAGAGCCGTCTCCTCACTATTTTGCCGCGTTGTATTCATGTATAATACATTTCTCTTTGTGCTATATATGAGGGAGACGCTATATGCACACACGCACACACACGCACGTACACACGAACGCACGGCACATGCACGCGCACACACGTATACATAACACACGCGCGCGCACACACACACACACGTACATACACACACATACATACATACACACACACACACACACACACACACACACACACACACACACACACACACACACACACACACACTCACTCACTCACATACA
>NW_014577538.1:143956-145758 GCF_000485595.1 Priapulus caudatus | reverse complement strand
CACACACACACACACACACACACACACACACACACACACACACACACACACACACACACACACACACACACACACACACACACACACACACACACACACACACACTCACTCACACACGCACGCACGCACGCACGCACACTCATTCTCGAAACGACACCCGCACATCCGCACGATATAGTTTTTGAACATCTAGCTACATAAAGGCGTTTATCAATATATATATTTGCATAATCTGGCCAGCGAAGCAGCAACTCGACCCGCGTAATAAACCTGCTTTCATTTTACGCTTCATATGCCGCGCAATGCGTCTCCCTTTATCCACATCTTTCGACATATTTACCGTGTTGTACTTACACATTCATTTATCGAAAATGTAATATCCGCATGAAGGCACGCCGACCGATTTTAACGGAGCAAGCATGAACATCAATTAAACTTGCTCAAGGCCGGGCATTTCCTACGAACGCGCTTCGTTGTCGAATTGTAATTTTTCTCGGCAGAGTTACCGCAGCTCGCGCGGCAATTCAACAAACACACACCTTGTGGAAGGAATCCGGGATGGCTCTTCATTACTGCACCATGTGCCCCCCACACAGAAGGGCGCAAATCACAAATCGTTACTAATTAAAAAAAAATCACAATTATTATAATTATAAGACGTTCGAATGAATTAGACGCACCTTTAAATTTAGAACGTATTAAGCCTAAAAATGTGTAACTAGGTATATTCTCTCCCCACATAAGGTCGCACCCTTGTTTTTTTTCTGTTTTTACCCCTCAAAATCCCTGTGCTTCAACACTCCTTACTATCAGCATTGGTCAGTGACTATACTGTGAGTGATTCGGCTGAGCTGAATAATATACCGAACCGTTGCCGAACAAATCCTAGCTGAACGTAGTAGTGAAACTTTTCGTGATTCGAAACTTACGCAATAGTGTTCTAAGATTTTTACTTCCCTGCTATGCTTGACGCATGAGTCAAACATTATCAAACATGTTTGATATTGAGTTTCTTGATGCATGCGTCGAAGTACGATGAAAATCCGGCGCACACGTGAGTATTTTGACGCATGCATCATTTTACTTGAGTAAAATTACTCACGTCACGTGTGCGCCGGGCTTTACTATATACACACGCAAGAACGATGGTGGTAAACTGCTAAACAGCTTAATTCATGTCCAAGCCGTCGCTCATTCTGGCTACAGCTTACACGACGCAAGATGGTGGCATTTGGATACGCGCTCCGAGAAATAGAATGCAAAATGTAATTAATGCAAATTCAAGAATGCAATTTTACGAATGCACATTTTCCCTTCCTGCTTACTACTTACGCACGCACGCACGCACGTACGATAGCGCTAAACTGCTTAGCACCTTTAAACGCGAACCCGTCACTAATTGTGTGACCAATAGACTATAGTTCATAAATTACGCAAGATGGTGGTTGAGAAAGAAAATGCGTTCGATAACGCATAGCCGCATTAGCCGCGTAATACGGTATGCATATAGCGTGTGTGGATCCGTGCGCCGGTACGTCGGTCTTTTGACTGTTGTTTGCTCACTCGAAGGATTACTCTCTCTCTCGCGCGCGCGCACCCGCTCACTCTCCCCTCCTCTCTCGCTCTCTCGCTCTCTCTCTCTCTCTCTCTCTCTCTAGAGAGAGGGGAAGGGAGAAGGAAGAGAGGGGGAGGGAGGAGAGAGGAGGAGAGAGAGATGAGCGCGCGAGCGAGGCCGAGAAGAGAGGGAAGAAAGGGAAAGAGCAGGAGCAGAGATATGACAACCAGAGAAGAGATAGAATGAG
>NW_014577538.1:140051-142551 GCF_000485595.1 Priapulus caudatus | reverse complement strand
AGGACGAAGAGTGATGTATGTGTGCATGTTGGAGGATACCCTGAGTGCAGCCCGCGGAGAGAAAGAAGAGGGACGGATAACCATTTTGTCTTACGCATGGCTACGTGGGAAGCATGACGCTGGAAGCACGGCATATATATTACTGCGCTGTAATGGTCGTGTGAGCCGTATGTGAAAATCTAGGTGACGCGTGGGCGAAGTGTTGTTAATGGCGATCAGTGAACGACTATGTACACACTATTACACAGCCGCGTGACATACGCGCTAGAGATTTTGATCAGTCTCCGTTATTGATGCAGGCGCATATAATAACATCGTCTGTTGATAAAGTTTGGTTTGTTCACGCATGCTGTGCGCGCACACTGATTTCTGGATTGGCATGGGCAATTTCATTCACTCGTTCGTATGACTTACCGAATCGGTGAACCCGTCGCAGCATCACGTCCACTTGCGGCACGGCGTCCGACATACAGCCATGAATTATTCCGTTTGCTTGAGCGCAGAGTCGAAAATATGAAGTTGATCGTATCGTGGCTCGTCTTGGTCGTCCGCATACAATGAAGAGACCGACTACTGGGCTAGTATATCCGGCCGTGTATTACCATAGTTATAGAAGAAGTTCTTCTATATCTATGGTATTACTAATAGGTAGTTATATGCACGGGTTCCAGTTGGTGCTTCAAGTTCGGCACCCATTAGGAGTGCGATGTCTGGGAGGGTGTTAAGAGTCAGTTCAGAGTTAACCAGTTGATGTCACAAGGCTGCTGATTGGATGAGAATCGATACTTCACAGTTCACAGTAATTTATGCATATTATGATGGGTAACCGCGTATATGAATAATATTTGATAAAAAAAAGTACACGGTCTTGACTTGAATTTCTTCTGCACAGCAAGACAAATTCTCGCAATGTAACACGAGACGCGAGAGTCGTCACTCGTCAAAATATCTGGCAAAACAAGAGCGCAAACGACATTTGTATACGTTTGTTTTGGTATGCGATCGGCAGATAAGTAATGTTTCTGACCTGTTTTCCATGAAAAACACACGTTTTACTAATTAATGTAAGATATATATATCACTATTATTGGTGTAAATGCGTTATTTTCATCTTAATCTTCAAGATACGAGAGGGTCTGGGATCTCGTAATGTTAAGAGAGAATTTGCTGGGATTTTTCGTTCTTGTAACTTTACGATGTTTCTGTCAACGGTTTACGAGTGGAGGTTAATGGTAAGACTAATTTTGTTTCTGACAACGGGCCCCATGCACTTTTTAACAGAAACTCTTCAACGAGACGCGGCTTAGACCAGCATTTGACGTGCTGTCACGTTCACGGTATTTGCGCGTTCACGGTATTTGCGCGTTCACGGTATTTGCGCGTTCACGGTACTAGCTTGCGCGTTCACGGTACCTGCCAGTTCATGGTATTTGCTCCTTCACGCAATCGGGTCAGCTGTCGATACCCGTTATAGTCGAACAGTTTCAGCGTGAACGATGACGACACTCCAGTGTTACCGAGGGGAACCGCGGCACAGAAACGTACGTTCACAGTAAAAGACGTTATACTATCGTGGCAGCTCGGCGTGGATTATTTGTTTCTAACTTATTAGAGTTCACTATAGTTTCAACATGATTAACAGGCTTCCATCAGTAGTTACGTAATGCTCGCGTCGGCGCTACGCATGAGTGCACCTGCACCCGCGTGACGGCGAGGGCGCAGTGACCTTGCAGCAGTTTCCGGTCAGACATCATCATTGTTCTTGATTGCGTCTGGGTTGGTTCACTATGTGTAACGCAGTTTCACAATGCCTTAATGTTAATGTCGGCGTTACGTATATGTGCACCTGTTAATAACGGCGCGCGCGTGTTTGGGGGGGGGGATAGTGGCCTTGAAGTAGATTTTCAGTTCAGACAACAAAATTAGTCGTGTTAGTGTCTGGGTTGCTCTATAACTCTTGTATAATGCTTATATGACGTAAATGATTTCATAGTGCCTTAATATTAGCTTCATCGTTATGCCCTGGTGAACCAGTGCACGTAGGAGACATTTACTTATTTATTTGTTTATTTATTTATTCATCTAGCTATCTATCTATTTATTTATTTATTTATTTATTTATTTATAATAGAGGGGAGAGAAAGAGAAAAACAGATAGGCAGAGAGAGAATTAGAGAGGAAGATAGAGAACTGGTGAGAGAGAAGGAGAAAGCGAAAAGGAAAAAGAAAGACAGAGAGAGGTTATTAATATTTGGGAGCAGTAAGCGGGGCATTTGTGTTTACGGAGGTGACAGGTCGACTCCGGACACTAAGCACGTAAGCATACGCAAACACCACACATAAGCACCATCACTCCTTACTTATTAATGTCCATTAACGTCAAGCGACTCGTACGTGAAATACGAGAACGTACGTGGGTGTGTGTGCGTGTATGTGCGTGTGCATGTGTGTGCGTGTGTGTGTGTGTGTGTGTATGTGTGTGTGTGTGCGTGTGTGTGTG
>NW_014577538.1:128948-134624 GCF_000485595.1 Priapulus caudatus | reverse complement strand
TAGTATATATATATATATATATATACATACATACATACATACATACATACATACATATATATATATATATACATACATACAAACATACATACATACATATATATCAGGAGTAGATAATAGGGAATTCCCTATTATCGACACCTGATATATATACATACAGGTACACCATTGATTTTTCGGCAGATGATGGTCCGGCACCTCTTTTTAGTTCGGCCAAAATTACGCGCTACCTTATTTTTATTGCTTACACTGCACTTGTTGGGGTGAGCCATCGATTGTGTGACATTCTTAGCCTATTTTGCCTCATATTTAACCCTATAACTATAGCTTCTACGAGAGATGCAAATGTCAGAGATGGTGTCAAGCGTAAATACCAGTCTATATCGATCCATCCATCGTTTCATTGGTACCTCTACGTTTGTAGCAGTCTATGGTGCTTTAGAAACATGATAGGTGTATAATTATGGAGGTGTGAGGTATATTGTTAAATTATTATTTCGTGACCTCTGTTGGCCCGCCAAAATGGTTAATCTGGCAAGCCTTTGGAAGCAAGAATGCCGGAAAATCGGTGGTGTACGTATTATAATATGTACATCGCACTACCTTTTCCACGATTCGCTGTTACAGTCAAACACTTTCCTTCCGGTGGATAAACGTAATAAAGTAAACAAGTAATAAAAGTCGCATAATCGTCGCGCTTTTGCATTGCCCTCTAGCGTAGGCGGCGAGCTAACGGGCCATGCTATTTTCACTCTACGGCGGTAAAGAGTCGTACGAGTCAGTAAATTTTCAGCAGTCTTTGTGCGTGTGTGTTGCAGGTGGTCGCGTTTCGCTCGAGTTTGTCGGCGACGTATTGGCTCGGCCTTCTAATCCTGCTCTCACTGGCTGCCGACTGCAGCCGAATACAGCACTCGGGAGGAAGCGACAACCTACGCGAGCTTCATCAGATGTTCCAAGCCAGGTGAGATAACCATGACCGCGTCGACGGGAAAGATAATGAACGATCCTCGTTATCACAAGTGTAAACGAGTATCATTATCATCGGCTACGTTATACCTGCAACGTCAACATCACAATTACTGTGTGCGAACCAGGGTATGGCGAACGCGATATAAGAAGCGAACATGAAAAAAACAACAACAGAATAACAGGAGAACATAAGTGGTCTGTGCTCTTTATGAATTGTCGCCTACGTTCCACTACCCACGTTCTTCTTCGATTTCACAATGGAACGTATGCGTCAAGGACTGATAATTCGGCGAGTCGAGTTTCACGCTACCTTTCTCATTTCAGAACAGAGAGCGAGTGGCGAAGTGTTTGGCACGTGGAGACGTACAGACGTTGTTGGCATCAGCTCAGACCTCATATCAGTATTGCTTGTAAAAAAGACATATACCGAATAACAAAACGAACTTCTCCTGTCGAGCAGAACAGTACTAGTTCCCTAGCGTCTCGGATTCCTCTCATGATACACAAAGACGGCGTCTTCGGTAAGTCTCTCCTTCCTCGTCGTCGTCGTCGTCGTCCTTCCCCTCCTCATCTGCTTTTACCTTCTGTTCCTCCCTTTTTCCTATTCTTCTTCTTCTTCTCTTCATTCTTCTTCTTCTCTTCCTCCGACGTCTTCTTCTCCGTCTCCTTCTCCTTCTTCCTCTTCCTCTGCTTCTTCCTCCTCCTCCCCCTTCTCATCGTCTTCCCCCAATTCACTTGAGCATAAACATAGTCGAGCTCTTATGTTCAATTAAATTAAATGCTTCAACAAGCACACACACGCGTGCGCGCACGTAAGCATGCGCACACATAAGAATGCACCCATGTACGCGCAACACATACAGGCACGCAAACATGCACGCACGCGTACACCCACGTATGAACGCACGCATGCACGTAGATGCACAGAAGTAGATAGATAAAGAGATAAAGAGAGAGAGAGAGAGAGAGAGAGAGAGGGGGTGGAAAGAGAGAAAGAGAAAGAGAGAGCGCGCGATAGAGCGACAGAGAGAAAGGGCGAGCGTGAGAGCGCGCGCGAGGGTGAGACAAAGACACTGGAAAGGATTAAGAACATGTAACGCGTATAGGGTAAAGGGCTCTAATGTGAGAAGGTATGTTTGCCTAATAACAGACATGTACATGTGAAGTTGTCTAGATTCCCATCAAAAATGGAAACGTGATTCTTCTTGATGGTATATCAGCGTTTACTTTTACGCCTGTAATCCAATTTACTGACAAGGTTTCGATGGGAAATTCAATTACTTAGATGCCAATAAGATTGTCCTACTAATGTACTCAACCAGTTCTTGATGCTTATACGTACGTATATAACGTATTGACATGGTAAATGAGAATTTTACACTTGTATACTAGCTTGGGATTTTTTTAGTTTGGTGGTTTACAGATCCGCCGGCCCAATTTTTCAAGAAAAACGACAAAAAATAAAAATTGAAAATCTGTATTTATTTATTCCCGCCGACCTTTTCTCTAAGAAATATGAATAAAAAAAATGTAAATGTAAAAAACAAAAACAACAACAGTTTATAATAAAAGTAAAAATTATTACAAGTTGAGTTTTGTTTTCATTTAGTTTTCTTAAAATACTTTAATATCATGTATAACAGTATCACTGTATTTTGACTTATTTGATCTGACAAAACGACTTTTTTTTACCTAAAAAGGTGGCCTAAACGTAGAATAGTATATATATATATATATATAGATATAGATATATATCAGTTGCGCTGTAATTTATATCATTCAAAGATATATTACATTATTTGTTATCGAGATAGGAAATAAACTCCGGCCGTCTTTTTGCTTGGGTATCTCTATACGGTTGCCGAAGCCCCAAATTCGTACCATCTACGCTTTGTCTTAAAACATCGCGCGTTTCAGATATCAACGAAGTACTGACGGCGAAGCGGGCCCACTCCTTCCTACGTTCGAGAGGCACTCCAACACGACGCGTCGCGAGAAACAGGAACCGAGATAACATCGTAACGGAATGCTGCGTACAGGATCGCGGGTGCACGTGGGAGGAGTATGCCGAGTACTGTCCCACCCACAAACGAACACGTGGATGATGCGCGACCGCCACCCACCGCGCGCACTCCCTCACCCCACCCTCCAGGGGTGGAGGCCCGAGCCACGCTCCTCGACGCACGCCGCTAGAGGGCGCGCACGTCCCGCCGCCATTTTGTGAAGCGGGATGGGAACCCGGCACGTGCACTCTATCGACAGGTTGCATATTAATTATCCGCGTTCGTTTACCGTCATCGTTACCTTTTGCAACCTTGTTTGTAACGCATTCCCGACGCTATTGTGTAGTCTGTTTCCCGACGGGGTTCCATATTCCCTCTAGAAATGCAGCGAATATGACCGGTGCCTATATTTATCGATTAGCCCGATGATAACGTGAGCATTGTGCGATGTTGAGCGTGTGGATTGTGTTTGTGCGGTTCATTTCTTTTAAAGGCCGCAGAGCGACGTGCAGTGATAGAGATACAGATATGTTATACGGCGACGCGTTCGCAGAACAGGCCCACGTGCAGTTACGATTAAAATCAGGACTATGATACTATCTACTATGGACATGTTTACTAGGATTTACGATTGTGGTAAAACCGCGAATGTTTTAACATTCGTTTTGCAGAAAAAAGATTAGACCTGTAACTAATTTTAGGACTAATGAGAACGCCTGCAGACTTGCATATCCATCACTTTTCGCGCTGCAACATACTTCATCAAATGAGAATTTCGATTTATAGTTTTTTTTAATCAAGTCAATATTAAATATCAAATTTAAGATTTCTTTACAATCAGTTACTCATATGCTCCGATGAATGGACGTCTCATTATTTTGTCAATTAATTAAAATTTACAGGTAAACGTATATATTTCTTGGTCGCAAGTGCTATAAAACAACCTACACAATACTGTAAGACGTGCGTTCAAAAAGAGAAGTAAGATGAAATATGTAAATTCGAAATGTGAAACTTTCCGCGTATTTCGTTCTTCTCTGATTAAAATACCTTTTTTTTATTAAAAACCAGATGACACGCGATACCGCGTGACTCATAGACTTTCATCTGTTACCAATTTTAGTAAAATTCGTTTTGGGTTTGTGAATAACAATCAATGATAACCGATATTCACTCATCAATTTCGGCACCGTGCATGTATGTGTATTTACTTGGAAATAAACCGAATGTGAGTCATCGTGCTAAGCGTTGGCTTATGCCCAGGTGTGTATAATACGACTTACTGCAGTTAATGGTCTCAATTGCAATTGGTATCAGGATGAGAATGTGGCTCTTCCTGCATTTCCAAAACATCACCACAACCGCGCGAGTTCATTGCGCATTCGCTCGTGTACGTGTCACTGACGTCACCATCGCGATTAATTTCAGCGAGCTTTCATTCAGAATAGCGTTATCGTCTGCGTGCATGCCAACCGGCCTGCCTACACATCATCGACTTTAACGCTATCCCCCCCCCCTTGAACTTTGCACACCTCTTCGAAATACCATCAATATATATATATATATATATATATATATATATATATTATATATATCCTGATATTATGTTTAGTGCGCACGCACCGATTATGTGAGTACATCGCGTGACGTGAGAACATGCCGTGCTGCACACGTCCCACGCGATAAGCGTGAAGCCGAGCGTATGTCATCAAATGAATGAAAATCTGGTATTGCTTACATTGCTGTGCGGCCGCGCACTCGAGTTAGCCGCGCTGCCTCACCTTTGATGTGCGAAGTGAATACAGCGGAACGTGTTTGAAGGTTCCGTTAGGGAGCAGAATGAGGCGATCTTGTGTTGCACAGTGAACTCGTGTTGCCAAGATAAATGGTATCGCGCCATCATCGAGTTCCATCAGGAGACTCCTTAAGAAATTCACGTGATTATTCTTTTGTAATTTTTTTTAAACATCGACTACCAAGATGCCGCGCGCGGATATCTCGTTACGAATTCTGTCAACGATTTTTCGAGTAAAACATTCAGACATATATCTCCTCGAATCACACGTCTTGTCTGCCCTGATTGTTCCCACGTAGCTTTAACCAATCAGCATTGTGATAGCACGTTCTAAATGTAATGCCCATCAATGAAGGGCCGCAAAGCCGACATTTTGTGGCGTTCAAGCGAGCGTGTAAACGTGTAAACTGAACGTCCAGCTCGGACGTACTGACACCAACATGCAACACGAGCGCGGTCATTTCGCTCATTCAGCCTCATCGACGAATTAACAACACATGCACGTATAGAGTACACGTTTTATCTAATTTCGGAGAATTATGCGTTGATTACCGTTCACGGGGTATCAAGCTATCGTTAATGCCACAGTGTCAAGCCCACGCAATCTTCCTTGTCGATATCATCTTACGCACTACATTTCGTATAGGCCACCAGGCATTAGAGCTTGTTAACATTGCTCCCCGTACATACACACGTAGCTAGTAATTACAAGAAAGGGGCTGGTCAAGGATTATATAATCGACAGACCAAGAGTTCCAGCGGCTTGCAGTCTAGGCGGTGAACTTCACAGTGAATGCCGCGAGAACGCGTTTTTTACGTACCTGGCTATATAATACCGCGTCTTCCACCGATAAACACACGCGCACGTACACTCACACGCATGCTACACACACACATATATATATATGT
>NW_014577538.1:118579-128938 GCF_000485595.1 Priapulus caudatus | reverse complement strand
TCAAGAGTACATAATAGGAGATTTTTATTCCTATTATTATTATAATCTCCTATTATGTACTCTTGATATATATATATACGTGCATAGCGAGATGGCGCCTTCTTGCAGCTAGCTGTCTCACACGCAGCTTCACTAACGTCGCAACTTACTAGATATATACGCAAATATCCTCGATATCCGTGTACACACAAATCGTTTCAGCTCACCAGCGCAAGACTATCAGCTCGCTAGAGGCGTTAAAAGGTCTCGCATTCACATCATCAGCGCCGGGGCCAGATAATAAGCCGTTAAGTGTTGGTGCTGTCCGTTTATAGGTCAATCCCTAGTGTTTCTTCCGCCGGTTACGATCCCACGACGATGTTTGGTGTGCGCGCGGGCGTGTAAGGCGCGAGACGCGACGTACTAGCTCGTAATTATCGACGTAAACAGAAGCTTTTCTAACGGATATAGAACATTATCTAATTACACTCGGGGCTTTATATCAACAGCTTTAGCTGAAACCGTCCGGGTAAAGACCTATATACGTACACCAGTCGTGTGTGCGCATATAGGAGGCTGAAAACACGGTCAGTCGCATCTGTGTGGTTCTACATTAGGTTTGCGGTGACGGTGTACTAATATGTGAGCAATCAATCAAATTGATTTTACGTGCGATTAACATGCGGTTTCAAATGCGATTGAATTTTCTTGGCCGGCTCTGATTGGATGGAATTTAAAATTTGATTTTAATCACAACGTTGAATTAGGCCCTGGTTGGTAAAAATTTCAGCGCTATTTAAACAGGTATGTTATGGCAGATATACGGCTTTCAATACAAAATAACACTTATAAAATGCATCGTGCTATGTGCTGTGAAAATATTATTTTATCGCCTCTCATAACTCGTAAAATGACAGGTAAAACAGTTGACCGTAAGTTTTTTACGGTGCTAGAAATTCAGTATGGTGCTATATCAACAACACAGCATCTAGTCTGACATGGAACTACGGTTACCATGTAAACTAGTCTACCATGAGTATCGGTCTAGGTACCTACGGCCTACAATTTTAATTCATGGGAACTTTTACGCAACTAAAGAAATGAGCGATTAGGTTGAGGTTGGGCATAAGGTTAGGATTAAGGGAAGAGTAGAGGTATGGCAAGCGGGTAGCCAATTTGGAATGTTGAAAACACGTTGAACTTTCCAAGTTCCTATGTTCTTTTAGTTTTCTCTTACCTCCTAGAACATATCCAATTAATCGAATAAACGACGCGATTAGCGAGTCATAGCAACACTAGTTATTGGCACTATATGCCGTTTAGCGAATCCCAACCTCTTAACATAACATAACATAACATAACATAACATAACATAACACAACATAAACTACGTACCACAAACTAACATGTTAAGCAAAATTTACCAGAAACCAAACTCATAGAGTGAATTCTGAGATTAATACGGAACCTAGCGTGTGTTGCGCGACCTCTACTACAAATTTACAGGTCAAACAAAGGTTACAACCTTTCCTCTCGAGTATTGAAGAAAGACTATACGTAGGTTAAGCTGTGGACACACTAGGCAATTTTTCAGGCGATTAAGTCGGGCGACTCAATCGCCTGAAAAATCGCCTAGCGTGTCCACAGCTTTATGGACTATATATATATATCAGATATACACAATTCACGAACTAAATTATACGCTAATTTACACTATACAGTATTTAAAGGTAAAACTTCTGAAAGGTTCTATGCGCCAGATGTTCACCTCAGCTCACACCTCGCCGAGTTACGTGATCAGCTGGCTTCTGTCTACTTATAACCCGCCACCCGCGGCAGCACCTTCCAGCACCGCACAATGCTATATATCATGCCATCTTGAAACGTTAAAAAATTTAAATGTACCAAAAGTCCAAACTAACGTTTGGCTTGCCGGGCCCCGTGAGAACGCGCATACTTTATTTAGTTGGCACTCGACGCAAAAACTTGGAAAGAGCAAACGTACAAGCAAACACATGTCAATTAGAGAATTTAGTGCCACTTTTAATGGATGCATGGGTTCGATAACGCCAACTAGGCATACATGTAAGCTTTCTCACACTAATTTAAACATGAATCGAAATTTCAACATTAATAAAGGGAGTTCGTGTTAGAGACCAAACATGTAAGTATGTGTGTATATAAATATTTAGGTATGTGTGTGCGCTGTGCAGTAGAACAAAATCAATATATCACTACCCAGCACAGTAGCATGTAACACGATGCGACTAGTTGTACGAGCAGATTCTGATATAGAGGACAAAATACATAAATGTGCACTTACATAAATGTTCTTACATCACAGACCTAGCCTTTTACAGTTGCCTCCCCCGAAATCTGTGCAAAATTATACCAATTCCACACACTGGGCGTTTATCAATCTATTGCGGCTGTAAGCATAGCTTGATAAACGCGCAAAGTAATTATACCAGACCTGCGACTTGACCCTCAACTTAGCCGAACTACTTTTTTCACACGACTTGACTTTTTTTAACTTTTGTCAAAACTAGTACTCCGTCGCGTTTCGATTATGTTTAAACAATTATGAGAAAATGGAAAATATGAGAACGGTTGCGATCCTCAAGAGAGATCATTTTAGATTGTTTGAGATCATTAACTTTGCAATTGAAAGTAAATGGACGGCGCCTGGTGGTTAATGTATCACACTCCCAAATAAGCTAATCGCCGTTGCGTTGGCGTGGTCGGCAGTGAAGTAATTTGATCTTTGGCGGATGTGTACAAACGTTTTTGTTTTTTTTATCTCACGGGCGAACGAGACTGTAGGGGATTTCAAGTTATTATCGGAAATGAGACATTTTTGCCGCTATCCGCTGGAGTGGTTATTTTTCGTGTGAATTCGTCGAGCAAAAACCTCATACGCGAAGCCTACATGATATCTCAGTTAAGCGTGGTATACTACCAGTTTTGTGCGTTTCGCGAAAATAGTTTTTACGAAATGATTTTTTGAAAGAATATTCGAGTTGACGAAATATATGTCGCGCATTGCAATGCGACATCGGCGGGTGGCATTGCAATTTCACAAAGTAACTCCGGCCTTGTGGGAATTTTTAGCGTAGTGTGGTCGCCAACGGAAAATAATTTCCCACTGTAATACCTTAATGCACTGCCGGATCCAGGAACCGTGGCCAACAGGGGTGGTGGAGGACGCAGAAACACTCATTTTAGTGCGCCGACAGGCAATTTCTCAGCTCCTACTAAATTTGGGAAGCAATAAGTAAAATGAAGGTTTTAATCGCTCGTGAATGACTGATTCATGTTATTACACTCGCTTGTTGGTATTGGTTCAGGGCACGAGGGGAAGAGAAAACATGGCCACATCCCTGCATTCACAAACGAGTAAATAACTCATCTCGCTATTGACGCTGGTTGTGGCGCTGAGAAAATGTTATTGCATTAAAGTATTTCATAAAGTAAACATTAGAGCAGGCTACGCGAAAACAGCTGTGCAGTCGAAGGCTAGTATAGTCTAGTCCAGTGCTTCTCAACCTTTTTAAACGCGTGGCCCACTTAGACTGTTGATTACGCACGCACACACAAACACGTACGCACGCACACACAAACACGTACGCACGCACACACAAACACGTACGCACGCACACACAAACACGTACGCACGCACACACAAACACGTACGCACGCACACACAAACACGTACGCACGCACACACAGAGAATACCATAAACCATCACATAACGCCAATATGCAAGTAACTAACAAATGCAATGTTAAACTGCCGCATTACTTGCGCATAACGAATGCGCACCGTACGGTATAGCATTTTACCCTGAATGCAGCATCTATATTTGGCGTACCTGCTTACATTTACCGTGTCGCGAAAGCATTTTACGCTATCGCGCGTCAAGGTAGCCGAGAGCCTGTGCGGGTGCGATTCACGAGCTTAAATTCCCTCTTTGTAGCAGCTGAGGCTTTGTTAGTGCGAGGACATACGTAAGCCTCTCGCAGAATAAATGCTATATGCGTTTCTTCTTTCTTGTACGACTGCCGGGAATTTATGCTAAGTATGGTTTGTCACGTTCCCTAGGCAGCGCGTTTATTTTCGTGTTTGACGGAGCAGCTAGATCTCTGCTACCGACAAAAGAACAGCCTCTTGTTGTATCCGGTGCGCGCATGCGCACAGGGCGCGAGGCGCCCACAACGTATCCCGTTAGGAAGTCATAACATCAGGAGTGTATTATTATACACACCTGATAACATCATAAACTAGAGCACTAGGAGAGCACACAGACCTCCCCCAAGGCAGCTGAATTCTTTCACTGTTAAAATTTTTATTAATTAATTAATTAATTAAGTGAAAACATTAATTAATTGGATCGGGATGACCACCAAAATGTAATAAATTTTAAGTTACCCCATTTCTGACCTATCCTGAAAATTTTATTAATTAATTCATTAGTTAATTAATTAATTGGATCCGGATCACCACCAAAATGTAATGTTACCCCATTTCTGACCTATCCTGAAAATTTAATTAATTAATTGGATCCGGATCACCACCAAAATGTAATCAATTTCACAAAGATAGGTTGTGGTGAATGGTAACAGAAATTTGATGGCACGCTTTGACAGTGAAGGGTATTCATTGCTTGCAAGTATCCAGAATGAAGGAAGGTCTTTCTGTGCAAGCTGAAGCTTCAGAGTACTGTCCGTAGAAAGTTCTCTTTTTTTAATTTTTTTTTCTGGTCGAGTTCGCGGCCCACCGGAGAGAGCTTCGCGGCCCACCAGTGGGCCGCGGCCCACCAGTTGAGAAGCGCTGGTCTAGTCTACGTATTTACGAAGTTAGCTTCGAATGCTGTAATGTGTTCCGTACTCTGCAATGCTTGTAGCTTATATCTTTTTGTATTTAAATTGCTAAACTTTTGTCATATTTTGAACAAAACATAAATTTCTACTTTTAAACGAACCATACCTTAATCAAAATTACGGGTTCTCAATAAAATTTTATATTTTTACAATTTCATTTTCGATTTCCATGTTGAATTGAAGTTTTCACACTATAACGCAATTTGTAAAAACCGAATGCGTGGGCGGCACTGCCTCGTATTTTTAGACGAGTCGTTCATCGTTGACGCAGTCGGCAGCATCGTCACCTGATGAAACACCTCTGATTCTATAGCTCGGACGTGTACGATACAGAGTTGACGAAGTGATTCATGGACTACGTGCATGCTTAGCCTTCCTAGCGGCTTACCTAGACTTCAAGGCGAAGTCGTCACGACCCTAAGTGATTGAATCTATACATCGATATCGACATAAATAGGCAAACTTAGATCGATAATATATATTAACCCATAGTGACTAATAAAAACAAAACTGCAATATCAAAATACAAAATCTCAGCCCCTTGGTCTTCCTCTTTAGCCCTTTCCTTCTTTTTCTCCTTCTTCTTCTTCTTCTTCTCCTTCTTCTTCTTCTGCTTCTTCTTCTTCTTCTTTATCATCATCATCATCATTATCATCATCATTATCATCATCATCTTCTTCTTAATCTTCGTAATCTTCGTAATCTTCCATTTATTCTTGCGATGTCGCTAGTGCTGCGATACGCGTAACAACGTGGTTAATGAACGACTTGGAGGCCACGCTTCCTTCCTGACTCGTGAATTATCTCCCGTCTTACGTTTTCCAACACCATCGGCCACGGCCGTGCTGTGACTATGCGTGCGTGCGTGCGTCAGCGTGCGTGTCAATGTGTGCGTGCGTGTGTGTATGCGTGCGTGCGTGCGTGCGTGCATGTGTGTGTGCGTGTGTGTATGTGCGTAGTGGTGTGCGTGCGTGCCGGAAGACATGGGCCAACCACGGCGGTGCGAGATCGTGCGAAACTAACGAGGTGATTAGGTATCCCAGGGTTCAAGGCTTCCCACTGCGTTCACAGTTTAGGCCATTCTGCCCACCATGTTGAAATCTTTAGTTTGCATGAGCGATGCTTCAACTATGTCATGCAGCCAGATAACAATAGCAGACTTAACAGTTGACAATGAAACTAACGCTGGACAATTACTGGAGCTCTCGATATCCGAAGACGAATTCCCGTATATTATTCGCCTTATCCTGCTAAACTCCCCCCACGTCACACGCGTAAAGGGGGCTTTATTATGAGCCGCTTATTATATTGTCTACAACTCGTCAACCAAAACAGACTCCGCTCCGCGCTTATTACTAGAAAAGAAAGCGCGCCTAAGTAGCCTTACGAAGAGGTGGCAGCAGTTCTCAGACACCCCGTCTTCTACATAACTGCGGTAGTGCGAGGATCCCTTCGTGGCAATGGGCAGAACTGGCCCTAGATCTCAGCGAAAAGCCTTATAAACCGTTAACCTAGGAAAGGCAACGCGAGCAGGGGATCGGTGCTGAATGGGCAGTACTGTGGCGTTGTGGTAGAAGCCCCCAGCGAAACTTGCTAAAGTTGCGCCGATGCGAGCCGGCCGCTTTGAAGCGCTTCGCGCGGGCATTCCCGGCATGCAGATCGTTCCAGGTTTAGCGTTCATTGAATCTGCCACTTTATAATCCACCTAATAATGCCGATTCAATGAATACCACGCACAGACACTGCGCATCACACAACGTACGTTGTAACACAGCGCATATTCTACACACTGCTGCTGACATTTCTCCTTGAATGGTATACCTGCTCGTCGCCGTAGATAGGAGACGATTGCAGCCTTTCTGTAAACTGTGACATTGCTGCCCTCATGCGTCGTGAAGGCTGGTAAAGCATTGCCAGACCACGTCGAAACATCGCGCTTGACATTGTCGACGACATTCTCGAGGGCCTCTTGTGTCCCGCCACTCAACACTCGGTCATACTTTATTGGCCAGAGATATTGGAGCAACGGCAGCCTACAAAAAAAAACCGTATAAGAACACTGACTGGCCACATATACGTTGGAGCAAATTGTGTAACTGCGTATTGGGCACATGCATGCACAGGCGCACATATCATATACGTAATGGACAGCGATGCGGTGAGGCACCTTCTAAACGATTATTACCAGAATTGAATACTTTTAACAACCTGAACACTATTTTTCAAATTGGGCATCGGGGTGAGCGTTCGCTGATTACAAAAACAAGGCAACGTTCGCCACACTATTTCTGTGACAAGCCCTACAGCTCTTTTACCTTTAATTGTCATTTATCATATCCTATTCTGCTGGAAAAAATCTCCTAACTCATAAAGATCTAATAAAACAAAGTTATTGTATATCAATATAGAACAAGTGCACGACAGCAGCGACCCCAGCGCTCACCTGCGACAGGTGTTCTGCATGTAAACTAACTGCAAAGCGAATCATAAGAGCACCCTCCATCGCCGCCGTTCGCTCTCCCTCGTTGTCTCTCTCATTCTTTCTCTTTCGCTCTCTCGTCTTGCCCTCTCATCCTTCCTCGCGCTCTCGTCTCTCTCCTCGCTCGATCACAGCTCTCTCTCTCGCTTCGATCACACACACTCTCTCTCTCTCTCTCTCTCTCTCTTCTCTCGCTCTCTCTCTCTCTCTCTTCCCTTCACGGCTCTCTCTCTCCCTCTCTCTCGTCGCGCTCGCCCTCACACTCACTTCCTTCCCTCGTATGTCTCTCACTTTCTTATGTCTATGATCGCGCTCTCTCGCTTCTCTTTCTCTCTGTCCTCTCTCTTCTCTCTCTCTCGCTCTCTCTCTCTCCTTCTCACTCTATTCACTCTCTCTCTCTTCTCCTCCTGTCTCTTCTTCTCTCTCTCACACTCTCTCTCTCTCTCTCTCTCTCTTTCCTCTCTTCTTCCGCGCTCTCTCTCTCTCTCTCTCACTCTCTTCCCCTCGCTCTCTCTCTCTCCCTCTCTCTCGATTTCTCTCTTTCTCGAGGCCGCGGTAGCGCTGCCGCGACGCACGGCTGTGCAACTGATTGCTCTATGACAAGATGTCTCGATTGTCTACTCAGACTGATTGTCTTGCCATGGTCTTCTAAGTCTAACCCCTAGCAAGACCCGTTTCGTGCGAGCTAGCCAAGGCGGTAACGTTTTATATAACTTCACATAAATGTTATACTATATGTTATAATTCGCGGTGGCACTCCGGCAAGCCCATGTTCTTTACTATGGTTAAAACTCGCGGGTTTCCAGCACGCCGGCCAGCGATGGTACGAAAATTATCGAAAAATTGCCGTCTAAAAAGCTGCTTGTCCCGCGTGCGACAAGCTACCTGACAGCATTTCTACTTTTGCCTCCGCCTGGAAATTGCGACAAGTACGGACAAACGGATAGCCCTTACTTTCGAACACTGATGGTATTAGGACCTTCTCATGAAGAGAATGTTTCGTTGGGATCGCTTATGCAAAGTTGCACGAAGGATGGCCCCGCGTACGTATTGCAGCTGCTCTTAGATTTTAAAGATGAAAGCCTCCCATCGTAACGTTAGTATAGCAACAACTAATTGCCAAAGACAGAATAGGTAAGCAATCATCCATTTACCTACGCAATGCTACAGGACTGAAACTAGAGAGTGCCACTGTAACTAATTAATGCAGGCAAAAACTACACCGTACTATCACCCACCACATGCATGGCCAGTGCGCATCTGGCGAGTGCGCATAAGTTACATTGTAACACTCACTGGACAGTACAGAATGCCATGAAACACTTATACGCATTTAAGGAGCATAACCTTCTTTCAACAAATTTTTAGCCTTTTGTGAAATTTTTACTGCTGACATTGTAGCCTCCATACATCCAGCCATAGTATAACATTCTACTTAGCAAACGGGGCAGTCAAAATTCTTCTAACAGTAAACCAAATCCATTGTTTAACCCTCCTCATTTGCAGGCTCGGTCAAAAGGTTATCCAACACTTACTCTTCACATGATCAGCAGAAAGTACATTTTCATTGCGTCCTTTATCTAATGAAAGCCATAAAAGCAAGAGCCCGCAGTAGGGTCTGGGCTCATCTGCACGGTCTGTTGCTACCGCATTATTAACCGTAAAATTTCAGTCGGTGCCGTCAGTACCACATTTGCATTAGGCGCAGATATGACAAGACACGCAGTTGCGGTACACAATCATTGTTAGGACACCCCACTATCGCAGATGGAGGGTGGGCGGTAGGGTGCGCGGAAAAAGGGGCGGACGCGCGCTGACCTCGTGCCTCAGAGATCGTGGCGGCGCGACGGCGACTGGTAGGGCTCGAGTGGAGGCCGCTCTAATTAGCAAAAGCAGTTCACTCCTTTGTTAACGAGTCAACAAAATCCATGTTTACCCTCCTCTGCAGGCTGCTCAAAAGGTTATCGACACTTACTCTTCGCTTATTGTCAGCACAAGTAGACTTGGACGAGTCACCTCTCTATACGTACTTTCTCGAGTAAAGTCCTCACTCGCGCGCCTTTTAGTTCTGTCACCGCCTGCAAACAAAAGTGTTTCTCAATCGTCCCTCCGTCAGACCATGTCGCTTCAGAAAATGTCTAAAATCTGCCTGTGCCCATGACCTTTGACCTGTGCACCCCAATTCGGCGCACAGTGATGGCTTTTTTCCTACCATGATAGCTATACACCGACTATCACTAGCCTAGGTCGAGCGTTTAGATTTGACTGCCGCAATTCTGCATTTCCCTCCCTATACCTTAAGTTAAGAGTGAATGTTCCCCATTCTTTGTACACCTCTTGACCTTTTGACCTTATGACCCCCAGCTTCGACATCCCACTCGCTTTTTGACGCATCCCCCCCCAACGACCCGATATATCGTGACCGGTACGTTCGACGGGTTAGAAGCATCTTCGTGCCCCAACTGTGACCGCGCGGCAACGACCGGACCGGACCGGACGACCCGGACGGACCGGACGAACGGCCAACGGAGGACGATCAAGCCGATTCTACACAAGCTGCACTGCACTTGTCAGATGAGCTCAAAACTTGCTAGGTCATCGCTGAAACAAGAAAAAGTTTTTCATCGCTCCGTCAGACCACTGTCCTTCAGAAAATGTGGTAAAATCTGCCCTGTGACCCCATTGACTCTTTGATGCTGGATCCTCCTATTTCAAACACAGTGATCGGCTTTTCCTACCATGATTGCTATACACGGACTATCATGGAGCCTATATCGAGCCGTTTAGATTTGTGCCGCAATTCTGCCATTCCTCCCTATACCTATGTTAAGGAGGGCGAATGTTCCCCCTCTTTACACCCTTGACCTTTGACCTTTGGACCCCCAGCTCGACATCCCAACTCGCTTTGACAATCCCCCCGCCCCCCAACGTCCCGAATATCGTGACCGTTACGTCGAGCGCGTTAAGATTTGTGCCCAACTGTTGTACGCGACGAACTCACGTACGGACGCACGCTCATA